>NC_143570.1:87545227-87695909 GCF_054136105.1 Typopeltis vanoorti
GCCAAAGTCACTAATAATCCCCGATGAACGAAGAGCAGTTTCAAGAGCTGGGTGGAGTTCGCTAAAACGCCTTCGGATTTTCACGTCCTGTCTATCGCATCTTTAGCGCCAAATTAAGAAGTGGGCTATGTGAGACAAATCGATGTGATGAAGGCACGTGATTTTATTCAAGTAATGCGAAATAACAGTTTAGTTTTCAGTATTATTAGGGGACTTCCTTTTGTCTTAACTCGACTTTGTTTCGGAGACTTTTTGTAGTTTCTATTCTGGCTTCATTTGTCCTAAATAACTATAGTTAATCGTCTTCACTTTTGTTTCGAATGTCCCAACATCAAATATCTGCGTTACCATTCTTAAGCAGCGTTTTAAAAGGAGTTATGATTTTCGATTACGTTCATCTTTATAAGTTCATCTCGTAGCAGCACTGGTATTAGGAAACAAGGGAGAAAAAAAAAAAAAAGGAAACAAAGCTTTACATCATCTTAGACCACTAAAAATTGTTTTTTCCAGAGTAAAAGCTCTTTTGTGAATTGCGATGTCAACGAGTAAATACCGGGTTTATTTTTGCATTTGGAAGAAATGGACCCATGCTCTCTGGCTATACTGCACCAATCATAATGATTACGATTAGGAGGAACCAGGTCAGTTTTGCAAATTATCTTGCTGCTCTGAGAGGTGCGCTTGAAGAGTTGTTTGGAATTACGGCGGAAGTTAGCTATGAGGAGATGATGTTCTTCCGTTAACTACAGTTCTCTTTAACTACTGTGCTCTTTCGGCCAATTTCCCTGTTTTGTAGGATAAAAACCCAGGTTTCGGCGAGAGGAGACCCTGTCACCTCCGTATTAAATTTCTAACTCGCCTTCGGTTAATAAGGGGGGGGGAGTCCTCATAATAGTTCATCACGTCTAGACGATATTCAAACCCATATTTTTCCATGCAAAGAGTGAAGAAAGTCTCTTTAGGCTTTGGTTGTACGGCCTGAAGGGGCAGACCATGCAAGAAAAAAAAAAAAAAACTTTCTACGTCTATCTATCTAGAATATTTTAATAAGATGATGCAAATTTCGCCAAAGTTCTTTATGGTAGAGAGACTTGGGTTATTAAACAGAAGGAGGGCCAAAGATTGAACAAGCTTTGAAAACAAGTGTTTGAGGAAAATAAATAACACACAAAGGACTGAAATGAAAAAAAAAAAAAAAATGAGCAGGTTACAGAAGAATTACACTACAATGTTTCAATAACAACAAGTATCAAGAGAAAAATAGTTACAGTGGTAGGGGCAAGTACAGAATGTCTACTGAAATGTTTCCTCAAATTGTCCAAATGGAAGCGTTGAATGAAAGATACTGCCGGAAGATCTAGAAGGAAATGGATAGAAAGCATCATGAATATAAGTGGTCTGAACTCAGAGAAATTTAAAAAACGTGGCTGCTGATGGATTGGCTGGAAAGCTATTGTTTATGGTAGACTCATCCCACCTTAGGCGGATGAGAAAGTTGATGATGATATTCTACATGAATTCGCCTTGGGATCTAGCTTCCACTGATGAGTCCAAAGGTCGAAACCGGTTTGGGGTAGTGACCCTCCTTAATGCCAGCATTATGCACTTCGGAAAGGAAGTGCTTTGTATTATTGGACACTAAAGCAGTTGATATGAAGGAAATGGATAGAAAGCATCAAGAATATAAGTGGTCTGAACTCAGAGAAATTTATTCGTCGTCATCTTGTTTGGTGAGCTCAACTGCTTTGACCAGAATACTGAACAAATATTGCTTTGAATCAGTTATACCTTAACATTAAAATAATTCCATCTCCACAAATTTGCAGTCAGAGAGGTGTTTTCGTATGGAAAATGAGTAAAACAAAATAAATATTGCGTCAAACCTATAATCTGAATCTTTCATTATTCCTGTATGTCAAATTCGATTTAAAATATGACGTTTAATAATTTCGGAAATTCTTAATTATTTTATTTGGAATTTATGAAAATATTCAAATACTGCCGAGATGCTTCCAAAACTTTGCCATACTCTCTGATATAAGCTCTCTCTCTCCCCCGTAATATTCTTAACCTCTTGAGGCATTCATTTCGCTTTTACTCGGAGTCAGCACTCGCAGTCCTCGTGTGTTTGTGCTTCGTTCTGTTCCTACGAGAATCGGTTCTACAGTACAGGAAACAGGTCGAATTCCACTAGCAAACAACCGTTACAGCTCTTAATATTTGTTGACTCTTGACCCCAGTAATCTTAACACCGTTCGATCATCGGGAAGGTTTTGGATATTTATGTTCACTCATACATGTGACCTTTGTTTTTTCGTTTACCTTTGTGCCAACAACGAACGAGCATAACGTACGTAGTATTGTGATACCGCTCTTACATTTTCTCAAGCAATCAGTATACCACTCTATATCAAGTCACGTTTTGTGTGTGTGCGCGCGCGCGCGTTTTCTTATAGCTTGATCACATAAGGAATGAAGGTCGCAAATGCCTTTCCAGTTAGACGCTATTTTATCAGCATTGTTCTCAATCCATTAATTAACATTGTAGTTATGCTCGGCCCTGATATTCATATACAATTATATTTCACTCGTTACGAATCTTCCTGGGTCTTATTTTAAATGTGTATTTATGTGTTGTTCGGATGTGTTTTATCCTTGTCATTTATTATTAATCGAATTAACGTGTGTAGTAATGCATCATTATATTGCTAAATGTAATTCGGGCAACAACCCTGTTCGGAGAGGGAATAACACACAGCAGCACTAGATACAATACGTAAAACAGCCGACTTTAATCAAGTGCACAAAGTTGATCTTGGCCATCGGAATTAAGTTTCAAAGTAATTTTCAAGTTCAATTATTACTGATTTCCATGTGATGGGTTCATTGTTTGTACAAGTTCTACTAGTTCGAGCGTTACTGATCTGTGAGAAATAATCTTAGGAAAGAGACGACTGATGGAGCTCGCAGATAACAGGGCAGACAGAATGTAAGTTAGTGATGAGCTAGAAGAACATGGAACGCTTGGAAATAGTTTCAAAATGGTGATACTTGAGATAAGCACATCGGGAACTGCATTATCGAAGCTTTCACACAAAAGCAAAGCAAACCACTGATGGGTGACTTGATGGTGCTGAATTTATCTGGAGAGACGTGACCTACAGAGAATACACAATCATTTTGTAGCTCGTCAGTACTAGAACGGTAATAAACCGATGTAAAAGTTCTCAGCTTTGTTGATTCGCTACCTAGCGCATATTTCAGCTGTAATCCTAACGAGATTGTCCAAAATAACCTGTTCATTCTCTATTATTTTTATTTTTATTTTTTTTTTTTTTGCTAAAGATGTACATTTGCCACATCAAATAGAGACAATTTCGAGGGTATATTTAGCACAAATAGCGTAAAATATTAATCTTCTAGATCATGGTTTCCATAAGTTAAAAGTAACGAGAGGAAATTAAGCTAGCAATATGTACGACTCTATATTTTACTCCTCTTCACGAATTAATTATCCCCCCCCCATTTCAATACTACAATAAACGTGAATGTACACCACTATACGGAATAATTAACATTTTTTATTCTATAATATTGTGTAATATTTTCAATTATTTACTCGCCAATCATTGTAGCATTTTCTGCTTTTAAATACCGACCGAACAATTCAAGGAGTTTCCTTTACATATACATCAGTTCCAAAAGGTCAACTTATAAAAAACGCAATAAATACTGACAGGATCCTTGACTGTCTGAAGAGAGTATTACCTTAACCTACTACATGTGAACAAGGGGCACAAACTGAAGTACTTCTTCGAACCGAGCCATTCTAGTGCGGCATTCCAGATAATCGCTGTCCGTCAACTTCAAGAACAGGTTCATTACATTCAAAAAAATGCAGTGGCGCGGCATTTTACTGGTGCAAACGCAATTATTTACTGCCACAAGGAAAGCGGCGTAACTACCGTACCGTGAAACCCGTAAGAGGGAGGGGAACCCGACGGCTGAAGGGGCCCAGCGAAAGTTCTCAATGAAAGCACCGATGGCTTCAACGAAAGATTGTTCAGGAGGGTTCGGCAATAATCGTAAGTCAAATCACCGCACAAGTCACAATCATTTGGCGTACTGGAATTATCCATTCTGTTTCTCACAAATTATTTCTTAAGTTTTTTTTTCTTTTCCCAAAGATCAATCTCGCCCACGGTCGAAAACAGATATTTACTACCATGGATGGAATAATATGTAATCCTATAACTGAGTGGCAATCAATAATCACTTACAAAACGTTTAGTCTCTCCCTTGGGAAACAGAAGTTCCTTAAGTAACTGAGAGATTCGAAAATATAAATCATTTCCATGAGTTGCTGTACTACTTAAAGACACACGAAGTCTTATTATGACGCCGGTTTGTCTCTTACTGATTTTTGAGTGAGGCGTCTGACAACAGTTTCAAACTGTTGGTTCCCATTCATAGAGAGAGCTAGCACACTCTAAAATCGGATGAGATCATGTTTATCATCCCCCCCCCCCCCTATCTAGTTAACTCTCGTTGAGTGAGTAAAGGATAATTATTAAGGGGATTTAAAAGACCTCATCTTAGCACAGAAAATTCTTCTTAACCAAGATGTTATACGTTTTTGTAGATGTTCCCCCGGCCTGGGTGGCAGCTAGCGTCCTTATTCTTTAATCTTTTGGCTATGCGGTCGGAATGTCCTCAGGTGACAGATAATGCCTTTAGTAACTAGTGACGGTACCGTGCTTAGTCTATAGAGCAGGATGTTCAAATTATCTACCTTTCACCTGTATAACTCCCAGGGTACCGAATTATCACGCTAAAAGTAAAAGATAATGAAAGTAAATTTTAATCTGGTAATTAAAATATATTTTTTAACGTGTATAAGTCAACCAAATCCATGTATAAGAGAATTTAATTACTTTTTTGTCAGAAAGGTTATTAAAAATATTCGCCACGTATACATTTTGATTTCCATATACTCGCAAACAACGATCGATATCAATATTTTATTTCCATCCATATACTCTTGGTTAATAATATCAGCCGGTCTGGTTGGCCGAGTGGTTAGCGTATCCTCTCTCCAGCCAGAAGGCTGCGGGTTCGAATCCCGCAGTGGGCATGGATGTTTGTGATTGCATGTGAAAATACTAGTGGTGGTGACCAGCAGATGGCGTTGGTAGAGATGATAATGGTAGTTGCGGTTCGCTGCAATTGGTGGATTGAGTGGTTGAGACGGAGAGTGGAGTGGGTGCCCTCCCTCAACGAGTCTTCGGACTCTTTGAAGGTGTCGCACAATAATAATAATATGACAATTATAAAATGGGGAGGTGGCAGGGGACGACTGCAGTTCATTCTGAATGATGCGAGTAACAGTTTTCAGTGGAAAGTGTCCTGCTACCAAGAAGCAACAGTTGCAAAAAAAAAAAAAGTGACATGTCGTGGATCGCTTTCACCGGCTCTGATGTGTAACCCGGTAATGAAACAGTGCATTTACTCAAGTATTGTTATTTACTCGTAGGAGCTCTTAGAAAGCTTTATTTTCTTGTATTTCTTAATTTGGCCGACTGAACTCTCTACCCCTATTTTCCCACAATATGGAGTTTCGCGGGTACGGTGGTTCTACAACTGCTTTCACTGACTTAAAAGGGTTCAGATAAGATCTACCCTGCCATAAGGCGACTCGAGCCGTGTTTTATCTTTGTTGACTATCTTTTATTAGCTAATGAAATGACGATTAAATTGATGCTATTTCTTGTCGGCAGAAGAATAGGAGTGCACAGGTAATTGCAAGGGGGGTATGCTGTGGTTAGAGAAATTAACCAAGTAACATAACAGGTTCGAAGGATGATATTATTACTATGTTGATGAAAAAGGTCAAGTTTCGTGTTGTTCAGTAAGCGTGTCCGTAGCGAGCTGCTGAATTGACCTAGATTCTAATCAAATCGCTTCACCAAACATATGCTGCATTCAATTCATAAAAAAAAAAAAAAGTCACATAGATTTAGTAGTTTTAGTAAAATGTCATAGAACGCTATGCTATGCAATAAAGCAACAGTTTTCTGATCATTCTTAACAATTCAATGGAATTAAATGTCAACAGGGGGATAAAGTGACACGGGATTCTCCAAAGCGTGGGGATGTGGCAAATCCGCATGCATTCAGTTAACAGTTGCTATAATCTTACTGAATGGGTCTCATAGCAATCTAGGCTTAATTTCTCAAGTGAGACAAACTCTGCGAAGTTTTCACTAACGCCTGAAAAGACAGTTTTCCTCATTCTTTTCTTCCTCCAGACCAGTTGTATTTCAGGTAAAATATTTGAATTTTCGTTTCATATTCATTCATTTAAATACCTGAAGTGGAGGAGATTTTTTCTGTAACTGTCATTTGTTTTCTACTCTTTAAAATAAATTATATTAAAATTAAGATCCTAGATAGTTTTGTAGTAGATGTCATGATAGCAAATCAGTAGAATTAGACCGTCACATGTTTTGATTCTAACTGCCGATAGATTTTTTTTTTCCCAGCCAGTTTTCGAGTTAATTTATATTTGATGCATGTAAGTAGGCTTTCCGCTTCGGAAAACTCAAGTTGTAAACATCAGGACGCGGAAAGGTCGACTGCAAATCTCGCATTATTTTTCAGGTAATACCACCGGTTTGGGTTAGGAACGCGATATGACAGGGCTGTCTATCGTATTCTTGTTACCGATACGAATCGTTAATAAAAATGAATTTAATCACCGATGATGACGAAGCGTTGCATCTGGTTGAATCTTTTTTTTTTTTCCTTGCTCTTTAGAAGAATTCGTGTACTGCTGATTTAAATAACTGAATAAGTTGCTTTTATTTTTATTTTTTTAAAGCAACCGCTCTCCAACCAGAAGGCTGTGGGGTTCGAATCCCGCCGTGGACACGGATGTTTGTGATTGTCTGTAGATGGGAGATGAATTTCATCGCCAGTGAGAGACCACCTCCCCACTTATTGGAGGCCTGAAGTGGCCTTGAAAAAAGTTCCATGTTTGGTCTTTTGAGCAGAGTTTTTCGGACTACGTAAAAAATAAATTAAAAAAACTATAAAATTGATAAGCAGTAACACAAAAAAGGAGCTACAAGGCAGACATATCCTGTTTGATATATGAAGGCATTGTCTGGTCACTTGACCTGCTTTGCTTGTTAAGAAACGCTGTCAAATCTCCATTGATGAGATCAGCTAACTCACCTTTGGTTGAAAGGCCTGTAAGTTTCATGAGTTGTAGACAGGATTCGTGACAGGTTATTTCGTCTCACCGCTGTCAATTTTTTTTACAGCTGAAATTATTATTTTTTTAATTTAAAAACAAAACATATAAACAGCATATTTCTTATTTAACTCTATTCTTCCACGGTCAACTGAAGCTTTCTGAAATTATGAATTTGCAAACTTAACGGGAAAGCATTGAAGCAAATCTTCTGAAAGTTATGAATAAGAGAAGATACGAGTAGTCGATGTTTCTGATACAGTGTTTCGTATAGATTGTTAACGTTTCTGAACACACTGGGTTAAATAACGTTCATTGATATAAGTAAAGATCCTGCAGTAATATTCTTAGGACCAATAGTAGAACAGAGTATAGTAGACTATATTCTATACTGCATTATGTTTGGCGTTTGAAACCCAGATCATTAGCAAACGAGCACAGCACTTTGTGCGTATTCCCATAATTTTCTGCATGAAAATCATTAATTTCTCAAAATATATGCTTGAAAGCTATACTTCATATTATGGTTGTTAATAATATATGGGAAGTAAGATTTTGGATCTTCCGTAGCCCAGTCGGTGTCGAGGATGCCCTTCGGTCGGGTTCAAATTCTGCTAGGAGGCGAAGAAACTTCATCAAGGTTTCAAGCGAAGATGAGTTAAGTGGTCGCATACGGATATTAAAAGGTTTTTCCTCCTGCAAACCAGCCAGAAAAATACATGCAATTTACAGCCATAAGCAGACAACTGAAACAGAATTAACTGCGCTATCGTAAGCATCGACCATGGTTTCTAGGAAACCAAGTTAGTTAACTGGCTGTGACAAGCCATCGAGCCTAAAAGGAAAGAAGAAATTATGACTTAGTGTGATGGGAAATTAGAAAAATCTCTTGGTCAGTATGATTCAGTTGTTCTCATGTAAGACAATTCACATAAAAATCCATCTCTAAATTACATTTTCAAGAATGAATCAGTAACGAAGCTCATTCAAGTATACGATGATGTAATCGAAGGAAACCAGAAGTCAGGAATGTGTTCAAGATCGCATATATTACTACAAAAGAATTGCTCTTGGTTCATAAATTCTGAATTTATTCGTACACGTTTTAGGATTTTGTCAACCGAGAGGACTTAAAATTTCCTGTAAATAACGTACTGCACAAGTACGAATTTGCAATTTTTAAAAAAAAAAAAAAAAAGAAGTGTGTGTGTGTGTGTGTGTGTGTATATATATATATTGAAATACATTTTTTTTTAAAAAAAGTTACAGCGAATATTTGAATGGATAACATTACAAAGATTTGCTATGAATGTCGCGTTGAAACAGTTCAAACAGAGTGCAGTAACGCTTCACAGCTATATTCAAGACGATGGATGAAATATCGGGCTGGATGGCTCAGCGGATACCATCTCCACTTCAGCCAATAAGTAGTATGGATATTTATAAATAAGTACAAGCGATTTTCATCTTCCCGTATCTCCTACTACAGTTTACTGGAAGACTGGTATGGCTTGGAAAAGTTCTGTTTGGTTTCCATGTCACAGTTCCCACATCATCGAACTTGTAGCCCAATCAAGGTATACGATTGGCGTGTACGAATTCGCTGAGTGGGATGCACATACATAGACTTTGAGTTTTACTACTAATAATTATTTTATCTCTGAAATGTATAATAATAATAATAATAAAAACGTATAGATTGCGTGTTTGCTAATTAACTGAAAATTTATATAATTTTGTCTGATTTCTTGAAAGAAGAGGCGACCACTCTGGTCCCGCTCCTTCCAGATTCTGGTTCAGCTTAATAAGAGAGAGATAAAGAGACGTTAACACTATCGTTTTTAGTTTTTCCACTCATTTGGAAATTTACAACATTTAACTTGCATGAGAGTTGAATGGCAGTATTATGACAGGCGACATTTTTAACTTTGTTGAGTGGCTTCAACAATCACAACGCGCTGCAAGTGCTTTATATAACGGTTTATTTTTTATTATATTAACAAATATCTATGCATATATATACGGAAAAACAACAACTATATTTTATTGTTTTTCCATAACAGATACGCTGTATTCAACAAACCGCAAGAGGGCATATGCAAGACTTGTTCTGTAAACACAAGAGTTTGGCGCCGCTGGGTATCAGGACAGGTAAACGCCGATGTAATTGCTACGTAGTGAAACTCCTAGAGTGGGGGGATCGGAGTAGAAAGCACGGAAAGGCAAGAACACACGTTTTACATAGCAAGGTATATGTCTTCTGGGTGCGGCAGAAAGTGGGTGTAGAATTCGTCAAGTAAAACTACGGACTTCAATAAATATTAACCATTTTATGGAATTCGAGTTATATTTTATGGCAACGCACGTCAAAGAAATATATTATCAATTACCTCAATATTAAGTTACACTGTTATTATTATTATTATTATAGCTATTTAATTAACGATACATTTTCTTATCTAAGGATTTACTGTTTACTTTGCAAATTTAGGAAATATAATAATCGAATCAAATAACTTTGAAACAGAAGTGGTCAGTTATTTTGTGCATTCCGATGCTCAATTTTGCACTATTGCCGCATGCTGAACATCTCATACAATATTACAGGTAATATGTACATAATTTTGTCATCAGTAGTTTAAATATCTAAATATATATCATGAATAGTATAGAATGCATTTTAAATATTTCCGCTTTAAAGAAACAAAACTAAAAAGATAAAGATAAGAATATGGGAGCACCCAATGGCTCAGCTCAACCCCCTCCCGACCTTCCCCACAAAAATTCCTGGGTGCGCCAGTACTCTCTAAAGTTAATGTCCAAATATCACTGTAAATTGTCAACGTAATTAGTTATTTCATAAGCAAGTCGGATTAAATAATTCTAACAACATTTATATCATAGGTTTCTGCTATATAATTTGTCTCTGTTCACAAAAATCTAACACACAGAATCAAACTGTTTTAAAACACGGAGTATCCTCAAAAACAACTTTCAAGTACAAAATCTAATGTGAATACAGAACACTTAAAGAACCAGCTGTGTTGATTAGAAAAACAACTGACGGGAAAAACAGTTTCCAAGAATTGCAACTTTATTTAATTAAAACTTCAAGCATAGAAAAAAAAAGATATTTTTCCCTATTTTCCGATTTGACATTAGTATTTTCATTCTTACCTTGAAATGGCAAGGGTATAATTTGTAAAAAATAAGTAAATAAATAAAATAAAAAATTTACTTACACATTTTCTATCTGATTTCCGTCTATCGTTCGGTGTTCTGCAACAGAATATCCAAAATATGATCCTGATTCTCCTAATTTAATAACGGAAAGCTTAGGTTCAAGGTTAAAACCGTGTGTCCATGCTAGAAAAAATGCTAAAATTATACATGCTAAGGTGCCTGTTACAGAACGATACATCTTCCACGGCATTCAACTAGCGCAGCCTCGCTGCACTTGTGCATACAAGCACTGTCAGTTCTTTAGTTTGAATGCTGGAGCCACAAGCGGTCGACGCCAAACGCGAAGTTACTGACATCACATACTTGGGCGACTTCTGGCGAATATTGCACAAATTATTATCCGGTTTACATGTTTTTCAGAAGATCGAGAACGCGGAGGAGGAGGAGAGAAAGCTAAAAGAAAGAAAAAAACTGTAATTTCAGGACACTGCTATTTAAATTGTACATTTATGATATAGGAAATGACCTGGGAAGAAATATTCATTTGTCAGCGGGAGCAAAAATAGTCCGACGGTATGCACAATTAAACGCAGCAAAATGTACAATTCATTCTACGCAGATCACGTGCTGTACACATACTGGCCACTGAATTAAAAACCTTTATACAGATATACATAAACGTCACTTACACTGCGCAAACAAAATACTTGGTCACATGTTCTACACAACTATTTAAGAATGCTGCTGATCAGTAATCGTCAATAATTTAGGAATTGTGATTACGGTCGATTGAGAGGATTGGCTGGACTTATCAGCATTCGTTCAGCGTAAGGTAAGCTTTTGGCTTTTAATGCAACTTTCTCGGGTCTTCTCCTGTTCCCTGCCCTGTGCCCATCAGTAGTCTTCAGCCTCTAGAAGGAGATTTCGACTGCCAGTCTGTACTTGGTGGAAATAAGGGACAAGGCAGGTCCTGAATCACACCGACCCCCCCCCCCCAATTAAATCACGGGTTGATTTAATTTAAATCATTGCTGCTACTTCGCGAGTTTTGCCAACGCTCGGTTTTGCTGGCAGTCCTTTGCAGCTGCGGGATTCTCTCTGCGGGTAGACCATCGATTGGATCTACTGGACTTATGCGGACTTAAGGACCCGCCCTCTTAAACAGTGCTTTTACACCTAATTTTCTCATAATGAGTGAAGTTGACGCTGACGCCCTGGTAGAGTCACTTGACAGAGAGCTGGTCATAAACATACTTAAAAAGATTCTTAAAAAATTTGAAATCAATTTATGCTGTATGTCGGGGGACGACAACGAGGGTGACGACACTGCTCCAACAGAAGAGAGGCTGGACTTGGTGATCTCCACCCCCTCTGATTTTACAGAGGTTCGAGTGCGCAAGAAGCGAAAAACTACGGACTCTGAACCGCCAAAAAAGGATGGAATAGAAGAAGATGGTCTCGTTTCGGACTCCTCTGCCTCCACTAGAGAAAAGATACCTCCAATCATGTCTCTTAGGGCTCCCATGTCCAATCTACAGATCTCTTATATCACTGCCAAAAATGTCACCGACGGCATCAAGATTCAGCCCAGCACAGTGATGGGCTATCGAAAAGTGACAGGAGAAATGAATGCCACAGGCATTCAGTATCACACATCACACTTTCTCGCTCGGCTCTGAGAAAAATCTGAATGTGGTGCTCAGAGGGGTGTCTGAAGATGTATTCACAGAAGAAGTGGCTGTTGATCTATGCCATCAAGACCTGCCATCCATCAAGGTCAGCACAATGACCAAAAAAGACAAGACTCCGATGCCACTAGTATTAGTTGAGATCCATCAATCTCGCAAACAGATTTTTGACCTGACGTCAATCTGTGCACTTAAAATTAGTCCAGAACCCTTAAGGGAAAAGGGCTTTAATAGGTCAGTGTCACAGATGTCAAAAGTTTGGCCATGCCCAGAAAATGTGTAAGGCTGAGTTTAAATTCTCTAAAATGCGGGGATAGCCATCCAACCAACATCTGCACAAAGCCGAAAACCTCCCCTGATAAATGTGTCAACTGCGGTGGCCCACACACAGCCAACCACAGAAGATACATTCAAAACCCAAAAAATAGCAAATCGAAGAGAGACAGACAGTCTTCTTCCCACAGTAGATGCACGCCAGAGGCCTAAGCTTCATAGCCTCTCAATGATCAGGAAAAATTCTCAAAGGCCTTTAAAAGAACAACTCAACAATGACAAACAAGGACATATGCAGATGTAGTCCGTTCTAAACAGATAACTCATGAACAGGATCAGCTAGTACCACACACAAATCTGACAACTATTATCACCTCCTGTCTAGCAAATATGCTCCAAGACTTCAGCAGATCCAACCCTACGCCATCCTCTACTAAAAGATTCCTAAAGGATACACAAACCATCCTCACAGCGCTCATTCATGAACAGGAATAAACCAAATCCAGAATCTCTGCAGATTATTGCGTAGATGGCGAACGGCCTCAAATATAGGGTCACGGAGCTCCAAGAGTTCACCCAAAGACATCAGCTAGGTATAGTTTTGATAAGTGAAATGCATATGAGACCATCGGACAACCCCAAAATTAGGGAATATCATCTGTACGGAACTGACAGGCTGAGCCACAGAGCCTCTATGCAACATACAATCTTCCATTAAAATCATTACTCTCCTCGGATTTGGATGCCATCTTCGGCATCAGAGAGAGCCTGTCCTATTTGTTGGTGACTTAAATGCCAAGAATCCCGCCTGGAGCAGTCGAACTACCAATAGGAATGGCCATATACTTGCTAACTATACAGGATCCAACAACGAGGTTATGGCAGGTCCCACCGAACCTACCCATCATAATATGCATGACACTGCTGATGTTTTGGACAGTCATACTGCAGAATGCGAGACTCCAGCACAGTTTAATGACACTAACGACCTTTCGTGTGATCACAATTCAATACTGTTGCAGTTGTGAAACCAAGAAAAACTATCTCTCCCCTACACACACTCATTCATATCATGAGAAAGGTTGTCCAAAGTACTCCCGAAATATATTGCTCCTGTTCCACTTATAAAATTCAAAGAAGAAATTGAAACAGATGTTAAAGATCTTATCCAACAAATTACCACAGCCTTTAACGCAGTCATTACTTATAAGGCTAGAAAAAGGTTTCATAATACTCATGCACTACAAGACAAACGAATCCTAAATAGGTTCAATTCTGCATTGAGAGATGCCCTAAAGCATATAGAAGTTAACATTGGGAAGAAAGAATGACTTCTATCTCTTCTGACAATCACTCCATTTGGAATCTAATTAGAAAGATCAAAAACAAAGACAAATCTCTTCCCCCTCTTCAAATAGATCTGGGCCTCATCCACACCGATGCCGATAAAGCCGAAGCAATAGCAGAAAACTTAGACAAGAAATGTAAATCCTCATATGAACATCTAGACTTCAATCATATCTACAAGAACCATCGACATGTCAGATGCTCATTAAAACCTTTTGTAACCTGCTCCAATCAAATTGCACCCACATCACCGGCAGAAATGTATGACATAATCAGGAGATTAAAAAACAAAAAAGCTCCTGGACCTGATGGCATCACCAACAAGGTGATCAAGTTGCTGCCTCGTATAGCCATTGTACATCTGACAAACATAATTAATTCCATCCTCCATTTCAAACATTTCCCTTCCTGTTGGAAGGTGGCAGATAAAATTCCAATCCATAAGACCAAAAAAGACCCGCACCTACCCTAAAATGATCAGCCCATCAGCCTCATCTGAAATTTGGGTAAAATCGCAGAAAAATTAAACATTCTTCCTTAAGAGCAGTTTGGATTTCGTCAATTTCATAGTACCACTCAACAGATATTATAGACTAGTCAAATACATCTCCATAGGATACAACTGGCATCAATGCACTGGGGCTGTGTTCCTTGACATAGCCCATGCATTTGATAAAATTTGGCATTTCAGATTACTGCACAAACTGATCTCAACTGGAATACCATTGGAAATGGTTCACCTAATTAAATCATACCTTTTAGACAGCGTATGCAAATCAAGATCAACAGTACAGTATCAGCCCAGAAACGTATATTGGATGGAGTCCCACAAGGATCCATACTAGTTCCAATTCTGCTTTCGATAAAGATAGCTAATATCCCGCACAATCCATTGTCATCAATCATGGATCTCTACGCGGATAATACAGCGATATTAGCCAGATCTCTACAACCACATCTTGCCATCAAGACATAACACCAGAGGAAGAAAATATTGATTTGGTGATTTTCCCGCCCACAACAGAGTTTAAGGAAGTACATGCGCGCAAAAACCTCAAGAAAACCTACTACAGATTGAGAAATGGTTCTCCAAATAAAGACTGCAAGTAAACCCCCAGAAGAGCATAGCCATGCTATTCACCAGAAGCCTGATGCTTTCTAAAGGGGACATCTTCCTGTTTAACACAAAAATCCCATGCCAAACAGAAGTCAAATACCTTGGTGTACTACTGGACAGAAGACTAACTTTCAACTGTCATACCAAGGCTCTCTGTGCAAAGGCATCAAAAGCCATTGCTCAACTCTATCCTCTAATCAACAGAAACTAAACACCAGAATCAAACTACTTATCTACAAACAGATGACTCATCCTACACCCACTTATGCTTCTCCGGCCTGTGGCCATACCACTGATACTAATATTCTCAAATTTCAACGAGGGCAAAATAAATGTCGAGATATAATTGTAAACGTTCCATGGTTCGTAAGAAATGTTTATCTCAATCTGGACACATATGTCCCCTATATTTACACTTTCCTACAAACTATAGCAACAACGTTCTTTTCAAAAGCATCTGCACAGAAATTTGCAACTATTGCAACTAGTTGCAAATTATGATGCAATGGATTTCTTCAAACATAAAAGGCCAAAGCCATCTTAAACTCCAATTCTGATGTAATCTCCAAGCCCACTCAGGGCGAGCAATTGGCTCATAAATGTTTCCACTCACTGTTTCCCCATCGGATAGTACGGAGTATGAAAAGCATTTTGCTTCACCCTTGAAGTCAGAAATGTTAATCGTTAATCGTAATCATCAATAGGACTGGTGCATGGTGGCGAAGATGAGTGAAGTAATGAATGGCAGTAATGGTTTTAGAATAATCTCGATAAAGACAATTAAATCCAAAGCCTAGACAAAAAACTTGCTTTTGAGCTACTTAAAAAGCTCTTAAAAAATATTTGATGAGGAACAGGTTGGGTTTTCAAATCTATATTCCATGACAAGTACTGAAGTGGAAGACATAACACCACAGGAGAAAAAGATTGATTTGGTGGTTTCCCTACCCACAACAGAGTTAAAAGAAGTACATGAGCGCAAAAAACGCAGAACAGAAGACACATCAAAGATGACAAGATGGAGGATGACATCACTAATGATGACTCTTCTGGCTCTCCTAAGGAGAAGGTGCCTCTGATAATCCTACGGGAGAAGAATGACTCTGGTAGCAATCATGAGAAAGGAAAAGATAACATACTCATGAGCGAAGATTGTCGATAAGGGTATTAAAATTCAACTCACCACAGTGGGTGATTTTCGTCACCTAACTAAAACCATTGATGCCCTGAATATCCAATATCATACATTCTCCCTCAGCTCAGAGAGATATTTGAAGATTATGCTCCGAGAAGTGACAGAAGATATCAACACTGAGGAGATTGCAGAAGATCTCTGCTACCATGGACGACCACCAGTAAAGGTCAGCAGGATTCCACTAGTGTGGTGACGTTGATGTCTACAAACCCCGTTGTAACAGCAGCAGCCGCCTAATGACATGGCGAACTGTCTTGTTGAAGGAGACGATCGTCAGTTCCATAGAAACACCACAAAGTAGGACGCATTGCCTTGTCCAGAATGTTAAGATTCTGGACGATGCAGTGCTTTCTGCATTGAAATCTCAGAGTTCAAAGTTTGTGCCACCACAAACAGAGGTCCGATTCAAATCATGTAATGCAGGATATTACCATCACACTAACATCTCCGAATTTCATAGCTGGGGATACGAACTCTCGTAAGAGACGTTCACCGGCCATCAGTCATACCCATATCCGTCCATCTGCTCGGTAGAGGGTATAGCGTGATTCATTGCTCCATAACATAACTTTCAAAGCTTCCACGTCTCACTGTGCACGGTCCTTTTCACCACTAAAGACAACGCTGCATATTGGTTCGGGTAACGTGCGACTTGCGTATTATGGTCCCACCATGGAAATCCATTTTGCGAGCATTGGCACACAGAAAATTGCTTGCAGGAGTACCATGCGAGGATATACTTCAAGAGAAAGATATTAGTATATCCTCGTATTGTACTGCACCACGCAATTTTCTGTATGCTGAGGTAAAAGAAAAATCACAAGTACAACACAGAATGAATCAACTTTTAAAGGGATATCTGAAGGAACAATTGAGCAGTGTTAAGAGAATTAATAAATCTTTAATTAAATGGGTGAGGAGTCAAAAAAGGAAGAGAAGCATGTGGAAGAGATTCATATATAAAGGTGACCAGCAAGCCCATAAGCAGTATAAAACACAGAACAGAAGCATTACTGGCAGTGGCGCACTCAGGATTTAATCTTGGAGGGGGCCGAGTGCTCAGGATTTAACCTTTGGGGGGGGGAGGCGAGTTGAGTAGACGATTTGCGAATACACATTACGCATCGGATACGACCTATGACTGAGCATCTGCAGTGATCGTTAATTCATAAGTAGTATAGAAATAGAAGACACGACAAAACATAAATAAAAAAATGAATTTTAATTAGGAAAAGATTTTTGGAAATTTTTCTAGTTTTTTTTCCTTTTCTTTGGGGGGAGTTTCCCTTACCCCTTGGCCTCCCCCCCTCTGGGTGCGCCACTGGTTACTGGTATGGTATAGATGCAAAATCGAAGTATGAGTGGAGATTAGTCGAGCTAGCTAAGAGTAATCTGAAAGAGTTTTTTCAGTATGCAACAAGTAAATGAAAAGTGTAGTAGAATAATTTTGATGAATGCAGATGATAGGAGATGAGTGAAGCAAAGGAAATAGTTGAAGTATTGAGTAATCATTGATGTACTTAGGATATTCCACCATCTGAATGTCAATGTAGATAATGGTTTGGACAGTATATCAACTCGTGTATTACGATAATGTGCTAAAGAATTTGTAGTCCCTTCGAATAGATTATCCAATCTGAGTCTCAGATCTGGTAGAGTCTCAGAGTAATGAGAGGAGAGGAAAATAGTAAAATTGCATAAAGGAGGTTCCAGGACAGAAGTAAAAAAAATATACCAATTAGCACTCAGGAGTGGTGGTCAAGGTATTGGGGAATATTTTATTTTTTTATGTGGCTTCTACCTACGAAAGACTACCACCCGCTGTATGAATTTATGAATAGTAGATTCGTACAATGGAAATGCTAATTATCTTCAACCGAATTCCATAATATCTGAAACACATTCACTATATATTTCTTAGTTTTAACATGTTCAAGACAGGTCGGTGCTGTATAGACTGAAGCAAAACCATATGTTGCACTGGCAACATATGGTTTTGCTTGAGTTTATACAGCAATTTCTGTTGGAGGGGAGATGTGATTCATTAGTTAGTGCCGTTTTTTATCCTACTTGTCTCTAATTGCACTATTTGTTGAGAAATATATTACACAGACTGCAGATGTCTCTGTACCTTATTCAGTGATACAATAAAACTACTTAGTATAAAAACTAGTATAGTGATGCTGTTGGGGAGGGCGTGTTGTTTACTGCAGGGAGCGAGTTACTATCGCCAGGACGTGAACGTCATGGCGATAGTAACTCGCAATTTGAGTAGGAGAATTCATACGTAATATATTATATATTATGTATGAACATTTATTGAGAAATATATACGTTTAAAATAATTCTTTTTTTCTTAATAATGATTCCATGAGTTAATGACGCATAGCTGAAAATTGCGGTGTACCCCCCCCCTGAAGACCTTTCACATACCCATGGGAGTATGCATACCACACTTTAAGAAACATTGCTCTAGTTGAAGAGTAAACTTGAAGTTACTTCTATCTTCGAGCCGCCTAGTGCAGAGGATGTAAATACCACTTCCTCTGACCTACATAGGCCTTATATATACAATAAATTAAATAAAAACAAATAAATTTCTGGATTTCTGTGCCCAGGTGTAATCATCTAGATTCCTTGAAAATGAAGAAGTAGAGAAATTTCATAGGCGAATAACCAAGTTGGTGAGTGGTCTGAGGAATGCTCCTTAAGTTGATTGATTGAGAGGTTGTACGTCAGAGAAGTTGGTTGATATGTGGAGAAGAGGGGATGTGGTAGAAACGTGTAAGTCTAGAAGAGATTTCTAGGATTGATCTAGGAAAAATATTTCAGAAGTTTGCTATTGTGGAAGAACTAGCGGTCATTCCTGGAAATTAAGGACGAGCGTGGTTAACAATGGTGTGAAGACTAGAATTTTGGTTGGAGAGTGGTGAATAAGTGAAATGCTTTGACAGAATCAGTTGTTAGTGTTTCGGCTGTCAGTGAGTTCAAGGAGAGGTATGACAGATATTGTGAGGATAGTTTGGGTCTCTTGCGATAAGGCTTAGAACTCCACGGAGGTGCCCGTGTAATAATAATAAAAAATAATAATCATTTGCTTCGTTTTGTTTTGTTATTATTTGGCTGTCTCAACGTTGCTCAATATTGATTCTCCAAGTAGGTGGCGTGCAGTTGTTTGTAAAAATTGATCAACTGTTTGTAAAGATATGAGTTTATGCTGAAGTTTTCTTGACACGGGGATTTGTCTTTTGTATTGATTTTTGATGATGAATATATGAATTTCGTTTGTGTTGAAGTTCAAGTGTATTCCATGTGGTTGTTTTATTAAAGAATAAATATATTATATTACCGAACGACATGTTGTCAAGCTTAGTTAAAGAACATCAACTACGACAAACTGCCAGAAGGGAAGAGCAAGGTGGTATTATATAATTTTGATTATCACTTTGTATTTAATATGTATATTTTAATTAATAACTTCGTTGTATATATACTAATGTTATGTAAATGTGTGTTAAAGAAATGACCGTTGGAAAGGAAAGTCCCATTAAAAAATTTATTTAATTCAAAAATTATGGATTTTCCCTAATTCCAGTTAGTTGTGCTGTGACATGGAAAAGGTAAAATTTTGTCTGGGATGCAATTTTGAAATTTTCCAGGGAAGTGAAAATCGCCAATACATACCGTTATTTCATTCCTCTTTGTTTTTCCCCCCTCATGTGCAACAGTACAACTGTTGTCATTTTACTATAGTTCCTTTGTGATATGACCTATGTAAATAATTAATTTTTTTTGTATTAATGTGAAGATTTTCTATAGCATAATCAGAGCCGTCGCCAGATTAGATTGCGCTCTAAGGCAAACAATTAAATGTCGCCCTTGATGGATTATAAGACAAAATATAAGAAAATATCCAATTACTATTTTGTTTTTATTACAAGAGAAACATTAATGCAAAAACGATTACATAATAACATTAATTAAATGTTTGCTCTACAGGGATATCGCACATTAAAACTTTATAAGCTCTTCTAAATTTAAATTATATTATAAGCCATGTTTGTCTCTATCGATATAGCTAAACCAACCAATCTTTCTTGGGTCACTGGTGTTTGCAAATAATTTTTAATCAGTTTAAGCTTGGGAAAAAAAAGGAAGCAGAAAGTTCCTACACTGCCTATAGGAATTGTTAGGGTAGCGACAGCGCCTACTGCAATATGGCTGAACGAGCACCCTTGTTCAGCTGTTCCGTGAGGCAGGCTGCCTCTATGCTACACCCTGTCGACGGTTCTAAGCATAATCACCACAAACATCTTGATGAACTGACAACCAGTCTTTAAACACTTTTGTTTATAACAGTTCTACCTTTAGTATATATAATCTATGAACCTTTCATTTTGTCCAGAATATAATAAATGCTATATATACATATATATTATTCCTATCTTTCTTTTCCTTCTTTAAATCATGATTAGTTATTCACATACTTCAAATAATTATGGAATTTTCATCTACTTTTCTTTGGTGTAAAGAAATTAAAACTTCTCTAAGTTTATTTCAAACTACTTTGCATTATTTACATCATGGAACTTTGAGTAATAAAAAAATGTGAAAATAAAGTTGAAAACTGATCATTATCCTTGCTGATATACAGCAAAAACTAGTAGTTATATTTCATTATGTATATTGTTCTGCTACAATGATAGTCACCCAGAGGCAAATGCTGGTCTTGAAATTCACGCTTGCTCTTATCATTCAGGGAGTGAGAGGTATGATTGAAGTCTGATTAGTGGAATAATGAATTACTGACCATTTAAAACTATATATTTAGAAATTTATGCACATTTAATCATACAAATACAACATTTATTTTACTAATGATTTTCTATCTCTTTCAATTTAGCTACTTGAATACAAATTCTACCCTACGATTCTTCTTTATGAACTGGTCAATAACATCATAAAGAGTTGTTTGTAACTTAATTTTCCAAAGCAACACGCACACTTGTAAAGGCTGGCTGAAGCTCACTGGCTAGAGCTATGTTGACTGCGTATGGCCTGTGTTTAAGCAACAGAGTGAGACGATGTGAAATGGCTATGCGTGCACATGAAATCACAGTGCTGCTGCGAGGACCTGGAAGCTCCTACAACCGAGCAAGCCAAGGTAGCTTTGACTTGATGAGCAAGCATCTGCCTTCGATACACAATGCAAAGCTCAGTTATTGCCGCGGAAGCTTAAGACATCTTCTGTCTACAAAAATAAATGCCTAAATGGAATGGTTATAAATGCATGCATTTTTTAACAAATAAATATTATTTCTTTCTCAATTAATGAGCTTGCACAGCAAGCATGGATAATTCGCCCCTGCAGTCAACACTTGAAAACAATCGCTGATGCTGGTAGCATCTCTAAACTTCCAGTAATGAAACTTAATATCCAGTTTCTGGAAACATGTAATGTTGTATTTCCCTCGATGTGGAAATATTAGCTATTATTTGTTGCAAATTACATTGGATACCAAATTAATGTACCATCATGATCATAAAGGTGAGCAGAAGCATTTCTGCTTATATAGATGTCATCCCACCAAACCTAACGCTATGGTTTCATTACCACAAAACTAATCAGAATAAAAAGAAGAGAAACTATAACACTAACTCACTTCAAATGAATCCAGAACACCAAATCTGGAGAGGTATGGCATTTAGTTCTTGTTGGATGTGTTTCTGGTATTGGTTTTTTGTTTGTGTTGGGATGATGATTTGTTCCTTTACTGATTTAAATGGTCAGATTGGTGCTCACTAAGGGCCAACTCCTGCAACACATCTACCTGCTAGCACACACACCTTTCCCACTTCAAAAACATTCCCACCTGCCTGTTTTTCACCTGTGAACACCTACCCTGCCTGTTATCTAAGAATATACACTCATCACCAACCTTTCCCAGCTGATAAATACCAATCTAATCTCAAAAAAGCACCTGCCACCTTAAAACTGCCTGCTACCTCATAAAGACCCACACTTTCCCACCAAACACACATACCATCCTCATGACATCACATTCATCATAAAAAAATAAATAAATAAACTTGTCTCTAATATATAACACGAATACATAAAGTAACAAAACATTCATCACAGAGCACACTAAAAACAGTACTATAGCGAAGTCACTAAAAGCAACTTCACTAATGAAAAGCATAAAAATATTAATAACTAGTAACAACTTCAGTAAAAAAGAATAACAAAAAAAAATTATCTGCATAACAGTTTCTCATCTTTCACACGGTGGCACATAACTGTTTCTAATCTTCCACTTGGTGGTGTACTTGCACTATAACGTTGTCACTTTCAGTGACGTGATATCGTCATTCTATAGTCATGCCCTCCCTCTGAGTTGTTTCAGGGGCATATTATTACCTTAATATGCCCCTGAAATTTTAAATTCCAATCCACCATAACCTGGGGATTTCATACTTGGTCCACTTCTTCCAGTATGCATCTACATATAGAGTATGCAGTGTCTCATCTCTTTATCCCAAAATTCAAAACTATACACTTAACAGCAGTCCCATTCATCTTGAATGGGACTGCTGGGTACATCTTCCTGAATTTCAGTGACATTTTTACTGATATAAAGTTTGAAAAGTATTGGTCCTAGCACAGTCCTGTGGAACTCCACTGATAACTTTCCTTTTCCCTGATATTGTTCCTCTGTACACAACCCTTTGGTATCCATGACAGTCAATTGCCAATCCACTTCAACTTAATATCCAAACCAATACATTGCAGCTTAAATGGCAGTTTGTCATGGGGAATACAATCAAATACTTTTCAAAAAAAAAAAAAAAAAATGCATTTTTCAATTCAAACTCTTCTTACTTTATCATAAAAGTTAAGCAGATTACTGAAAGGAGAGCACCCCCTGTAATGAATCCATGCTGACATTCAGGATAATATTCTCATCTGCTGATGTTTATGTACAAGTGCTTACCAGTTTCTCCAGTTTCTACCTTTAACCACAAAACTAATTGAAACTTGACTATAGTTTGATGCCTCTGTTCTCACACCACCCTTATGCAGTGGCACATCTTATCTTCCTTCTACTCCCAAGTGATGTTCTCAAAATGGTTGAAGACATGGACCCCAATGTTGAACGCTACTTATTAGTAGAAAGTACATGATGTGTTTCCTTGCTGTAAACAAATTTATGATGAAAAGAAGAAGAGGAATAAGCAAAGCGCATCGGACGTTTTCATAAAAAAAAAAACAAAAAAAAAACAAAGGTTACACCAGAAGAGCCACAGCCTGGCCTTCACACAGGGAAGGTAATGAAGATGTGATTGTGGAGGAAGATTTGGGTGATTATTCTCCTGTTTTATAATGGCAGTAACGCACAGTACAGTTTTATAATAAGGTTTAAAAATTAATATGACAGTATACTTATTAGAGTTATAGGGGTTAAGTCCCTAACCCCTATAACTCTGTTGATTTTATGTATCGACTTACGTCCAAACTGACTTATGTCCTACCTGATGGAATGAAACCCTGACTTAAGTTGAGAGATGACTGTACTTAGACTGTAAATGTTTTTATAGTGTATTTAGTTATACAATAAAAAAATGTTTTTCTTGCTTCTGCAGTATAGCATCTGTTGAGAATAGAATGTGTTTTATGCTATGGGAAGACATTTATTCCAGTCTTTGGAAAAAAACTGATGTAGTAAGTAAAAATTCATCTATTCATGAATAAACATGAATCCTTATGAATGAAGTTTTATAAGAAGCAAACTGTATCCATTCATCTCCAACAAAAAAAATTAGGCAATGAACTTAGGATTTGCATAAGGATGGATAATTCCGATAATGATAGGAACATATCTATGCATATATTACTATGTAAAAAGTCTATACTGAACATTACTGAATAAAAGAATATTCCTAGAAAACCAAGCATTATAATAACTAAAACACAGAAATAAATATACATATCAAGGACACCAAAATTCATAAAATGATTGGTTGGTTGGTCCATTAACCCACACATATTTCTGCGACGCCTAGATGAATCGTGTTTTTTTGATGTGGTTCCCAGCCATTAAAGGTTAATTGAATACCTTCTAGTACATTAGTACCCTGGGTGGGTTAAGGATCCCCCTCATTTTTATCAATTTTATGTATTTTTTATTTATTTTTATACATAGTCTGGAAATCTTGCTATAGAGACCAAACATGGAACTTTTTTCAAGCTTCCAATAATAAATGGGGCAGTGGTCAACATGTCATGAACATTATTAGTTCATTGGAAATGAACTAATAATGTTGATGGCATGTTTGCTATATTTCATTTATTATTGGCTATTCGTATTTCTCAAACAAATCCCCTTTATTCCCTTATCATTGTCTAGAGTTTAAAGATTACATTATTTGCTCCACCCAGCACCTTAAAGGACACACATACATATAATATCACAAATGATATTTATTAATAATTTGATTGCCAGTAATGAAAGTATTTCTATTCAAACTTTTCTTTCTCTTTCTTATTATTCTCATCTCACATGACTCATTAATGATGGTTAATATATTTACAACTTTTAGTAATTCAAATATACCAACTAAGTATAGCATTCTCTTTAATTACCGTTTTCTGACATATCCTAAAACAAACGTATTTGTTTTCCACCCCTACACAGATTTGGTTAATATTGAAAAACCATTAAGATATGCACCACATCTGCAGATATGCAAGCATGAAACTGCTGAGGGGCACAGAGTTTTCTATCATTCCACCAGATGGTTAGGGTGGTGGCAAGAGAGTACCGATTGCTGACATCCAGAGCACTTTGTATTGTAAATACTTTTGCTTCATTTACTTTTGCTCCTTCAACTATCTCCATTCCCTTTTGAATAAAACTCACCTCACCAGAATTGAAACACTAATAAAATATTCATTAAGCAGCTGTATCATTTGCCTTAGTCACTCAACCACTGGTTCCATCTAGCAGGACTATTTGTCTAGTCATTCCTTCTCTGGCTGGCCACAGAACAACAAAAATTCAGGATTTTTCCATGAATGTAATGGTAGTCTGCTCTAATATTCAAATTTTTCCTAGTTTACTATATTAGTCGCTTTTTTCACTTGAATTTTACATTCCTCATGCCATTCATGACCTCTCACTCTGTACTTTTCCATAATTTCTTTTCATCTGTAATTCTTTTTTAATATTGGTAGTCATCCATTTTACCCCCTTTTTTATGTTATATATTTTGCCACTGCTGTTAACAAATGTCCTCAACTAGCTTCCATATAGTTACTTCTTGACCTTTCATTTCCTCTATCCATGGTACTTACCCAAGTTGGTCTCATATTTATACTACATCTACCTATATAATAGGTAATTTCCTCACACAGTCTGATGATCAGAGTCACTGGCATAGTTGCAGCTTCAGAACAGGTGTAGTGTAAATTTTGGTAAACCACTCTGTTGGCTCAGATCATTGAATTCAATGGAGAAAAACCTCTTTTCTATACAGAGATAGATAAATTTTTGGGGGAGGGGGCTGTTATTGAACTTTAACACATCTCTATAACATTCTACCACAAAATCTGGGATACTGTTGAGTATACTTCTCAAAAGTACACTCCACTCAGATAACTAGGTCCAGAAAATTGTGGCCTACCTAACAGTCACGTGACTGATATCACATCCATCCATTGACATCAATCGTGTGACACTCCACTGAGTACATGACAAAACACTGTGCAAATAAAAAGAAATAGAAAATGTCAGTAAAAATAAAGAAATACTAAAAATCAACAAAAAATACCCAAGATCACTCAATACATAAAATCCTTTTCCTGTTTCAGACCACAATTTATTATTCACTAATTTGTAATGCTTATATGATTTTCCTTAAATTGATTTGCTGCAAATAAATATTATATTATTTATATATAATATTAATATATATTTACACATACATACAATTGAACCCACATCCTCTTGGCTGGAGAGTGGATATGCTAACAACTTGGCTAACCAGGCCAGCAATGGGTGGGGAGCTCTGGTGTCAAACCAAGAATACCTTGAACATGAATTCTTCATCCTCAAACATCTTAGGGGCCCTAAGATGTTTGAGGATGATAAGGATACCAGTGTTTTTATCACTGATGATATCCTTATGGAAACATTGTTTCCACAAGGATATCACCAGTAGTTTCATTAGTAGTTTCTCAGAATGTTGTTTTCCAAGAAACTACTGCAAGCATCATCAATGGGTGGAATACCAATCACAGTAACACTTCATAAAACACTCAATTCTTGTAGAGGAATGATATTAGAATGGGATCTCCTTGATGTTCCTGATCAGGAGATATGTTCAAAGCTTAAAGATCAGAGAGTGACAAGTGTGAGATGCAACCTGATATGTAGTGCTGGTCACCTGGTTCCAACAAGGAATATCATCCCTACTTTTGATACATAATCCTCCAGCATTAGTAAAAGCAGAGTATCTCAACTGTCCTGTTATTGTACATCCCTAATCCACTAAGATACTTTAAATGTCAGAAATATGGACATGCCCAAACTGCCTGTAGTGGCTCTATCACTAGTGCCTGATGTGGTAGTGAAAAGCAATAACAAACCTTGCTTTGCAAAAAAGCTAAATGTGTCAACTGTCAGGGAGATTATCCAGCTTACACTCATGCATGTCGGTAATGGAAAGACCAAAAAGAAATACAAAAATTTAAAACAGAACAAAACATATATCATATCAGGATGCAAGTTAGCCACCACCACACCACACCTGCTCTGAGATCCTCATATGCTGAGAAGGTAATAATTAAGAAAATGTCAGCAGCAACTCAAACACATATGCCTATTCCACCATCACATAATTTTACCATACCTGAACTCTATGATTGTAAGTGCTTTTCTGTTGAGTGCATCGATCGCATAAACTATGGTCTTACTCCAGAGACAACTCCAAAAATGGTTCCATTTGATGAGAACTCACTTGTGAAAAAAAACTGTGGCAAAGATATCGCTTAAACTACCAGACACCCCCACAGAAAAAATGGATACTTTGGTATCCACTGAAAGTAAATTAAACTTGCCAACTGACCCTGACAAATTTATTTAATGAATGATATTTTTTACCATAGGAAGATAAATCCTCAACCTCCTGAAACCAGACAAGTCTATAAACCAAATCAATAGGAAAATTTTTACAATGGAACTGTCATGCGTTTTGCCAGAATATCAATAATATCAAGATCTTTTTGCAGAATTACAAATCTTTCTGTTTCTGTCTACAGGAAATGTACTTAAGACCCAGTGAGGACCCTACCTTAAGGAATTTCACTGTTGTACACAAGGATAGAAGAATAGAGGATAGAGGAATAGATATCCTAGGGGGCAGTCATACTCTTTTCCATCATGTCCAATTTAATACTTCTCTGGAAGCAGTAGCGATTTGCCTGTCTGAGGGATTTCTTATTACAGTATGTTCACTTTATTTACCACTAAGTGCTAAGTTAAATGAAATCGATCTTGATAAACTTATCTTGCACCTGCCTGAACCCATACTTCTTATGGGTGACTATAATGGTCATAATACAATGTGGGGTAGTGCCAACACAAATGAGGTTGAATAATTGAAAGAATCCTTGACAATAATGACCTTTCCCTTTTCAATAACAGACTCAATACTTTCTTCCATATACCTACCCACTCATATTCTGCAATTGATCTCAGAATGCTCCCCTTCCATTCCTTCGTGTGATATGTTAAAGTACATACATGGAAGCAATCACTTTCCTGTTCTTTGCATAATATCTTCACAGGAACCATCTTCCCTTACACAGATGTCCATATGGAAAATGGACCAGGCTGACTGGAACACTTTTTCCAATCTTGCAAAATTTAATGCTGATACAATCAGTCACGCTTATCAGTGAAGCAGTAAAGTATGTAACAGACTGCATTGTCCAGGCAGCAACAGCCTCCATTCCAAGAACATCATTTCGATTTTCACTCCATCCAAAGCCTTGGTGGAATCTAGAATGCTTGACCACCAAAAAAAGATCAACACAGAGCATGAGGTATATTTCACAGATACCCCACCACATCAAACTTAATAGCTTTTAAGCATGCTTGGGCCAAGGCACGTTATGTGAGATGGCAGAGTCAAAAATAATCTTGGATTCAATTTACCTCATGAATTAATCAAATGACCAGTGCAAAAATTGTATGGGATAAAATCTGGAAAAATGAAACGTAGATATGGAGCACATAGTTTGTCTACCTTAGACCATAAATGGAGTGTTATCGATGATCCCAAAGCTATTGCAGTGTGACACTTCAGGAGAAAAGTTTTGCCAAAATCTCAGCAACATCTTCATAAAACTCTTGAATTTTTAATACTGAAAGAGAAGCAAGAGAAACGAAGGATAAATTTTTCAACCAATGGGCTTGACAGTAAGCCATTTGTTAAGGAAGAACTAAAAAGAGCTCATTTTCTATCTCGCTGTAATGTAGTAGGGCCTGATGACATCTATTATGAAATGATAAAACATCTACCATCATCTTCTACGGATCTCCTTCTCTTAATATACAACAGAATACTTATAGAGGAAGACGTTCCAGATTCTTAGCATTAGTTAGTTGTCACTGTTATCCCAAAACCAGAAAAAGATCCAACTCAATCAAGTAATTACCAACCTATTGCTCTGATTCAGCTGCCTTTATAAGATATTAGAGAAAATAGTTAATGCCAGACTTCTTTATTTAGAAAAAGCAACGATCTTCTCTCCAATACACATTGTGGCTTCTGTAGACATCGTTGAACTTTAAACCATTTGATTTGTTTAGAAACTTGTATAAGTGATGCATTCCTGACTGGTTTCAGTTTTCTTTGATGTGGAAAAAGCTTATGACATAGCTTGGATATATGGCATATTAAAAGACCTGTATAACCTATGAGGACACATTCATGTATTTATTAAAAACTTTCTGTCTGGGTCAACTTTCCAAGTTAGAGTGGGAAGTACACTATTTCAGCCACTGAATTATTATTACGGCTCTGTCTTAAGTGTGAGACTTTTTGCTATCAAATTTAAATGAATCACTGGACAGCTTCCTTTCACTGTAGACAATGCTCTATATTATATGTTGATGACTTCACAATTTACTGTCACTCTTGTAATATGAAGATAATTGAAAGACAACTTCAGCAAGCAATTGATCATGTTTCTCTATGGGTTCTTAGTAATGGGTTCAGATTTTCAACAGAAAAGTGTCTCTGTACACTTCTGTCAAAAACGACCTCTTCATCCAGATCCTAAATTAAGAATGGAATGAACTGTTATTCCAGTATCAACAGAAGTTCTTGCAACTCATCTTTGACAGAAAACTTACATTCCTTGCACATTCTTTCCTCCATGGTTACACAGTGATCAGAATTCATCATAAAAATTATGGAAAAAACTACTGTTAGAGTAAAACTTCAGTTTAATATAATCAAAATAACCAAGAGTGATTATTTTGGTTATATTATGCTGAAGTTTTACTCTAACACGGTAGTTTCCATAATTTTTGAATTCCTTGCATACATTCATCAACTAAGAGAATAGTGCAAGAGAGCATGGAATCGCCTTCACACTCTATCCCTACTGAATGGGGTGCCGATCTAACTTCATTGCTTCATCTTTATCATGCACTTATATGTTCAAAGCTGGATTATGATTCTCAAATGTATGGTTCCGCAAGGCAGAATAAGCTTCGATTGTTGGATCCCATCCATCATTAGGGTATGCGGATAACCACTGGTGTCTTTTGCACACTGCCCACTCCAAGTCTTTATGCTGAAGAAATGAACTGGGTCTATCACTTAAACAGGCAGTTGTTTCTTAATTATGCCCTTAAGATAGTTTCTTCTAGACCATCCTACGTGGACTAGTCTCTTTTCACTGATACATCAGACTGTCATATGTCCTCCTCTTGATATGCATGTTAAAGAGACTATGCAAGCTGTTGGCATGACTGTTGACAGCATTGGCTGAACCAAACATAACAGTATCCCTCCATGGCAGGCTTGCACCCCTTCCTGCAACCTCTCACTTTGTCAACTACAGAAGTCTCATACTCCATCATCTGTCTGCCTACAATTGTTTAATGGTCACAGAGCAGCCCACTCCAATTTCTTGCCCATTTGTATTTATGGCTCAAGAACTGATACCTCTGTTGGCTGTACTGCTGTGTTTCCTGACATTACTGTCTCCAACCATATCCCACCTGATTGCAGTAATTATACTGCATGTGCTGTATGATGTGTTATACCTGTTGTACAAAACAAAAACCCTTCATTTTGATGTTCAGTTGCGCTGGATTCCTAGCCACGTTGGAATTAAAGGAAATCAGACTGGATGCAGCTGCTAGATCAGCTCATACTTTTTCTATGTACTGTTTGACAGACCAACTAATGAAACACATCCTTTTGGGTGTGTATAATGTATGTACCATATACAAAGCTAATTACTCAATGACAGGAAGCATCGATAAGCAAATTATGACATTAAGCATTGACATTCTTGTCATTGTGGAAAAAGAAGAGAAGTTGTTTTTGCTAGGCTCTGCATAGGTCAGTTATCTTACTCATTCTTATTTACTGAGGGCTGATGATCCTCTCATGTGTGAAAAATGCAATATGCATTTGTCTATGTGTCATATTATGGTTGAGTGCCAGCACTTTACATGAGAGAAGAATGAAACTTTTACCTGTCTGGCCAAGCTATATACACTCAGGCAGATGTTATCATGCTCTGACAGATTGCATGATGTTTAACCTTCCACGAAGAATTAATTTGTAGAAACACATTTGACTGTAAGTTTGTTTACATGCAGATACTGCATTGTTTAATTTATGTAGATAAGTTTATATGTTGGTTAGACATACTTCTAATTTTTTTGGAAATTACAATGCAAACTACGTGATTAATTATAAAAACTAACTTTATTACAATTTAAGAATTATTAAAGTTTTTATAATTAATAATTTAGTTTACATTATCACTAAAAAATTAATAGTATTGCTTAATTTAATTTTTATACATATTATTTACTTATTTCTCTCTGACTGTTTATGTATTGCTGTAAACTTTGCTGTAATTTCATTTATATGTAGATACTGCATTTTTGTACATACATATTGTGAGTTTATTTTTGACTATATATGCACTGTTGTAGCCTTTTGACTTTGTGTATTGATGTGACCTTTGCTGTAATTTTGTTTACATGTAGATACTGCATTGCTAAACTTAATTTTTGTGCATGCAGATTGTTTACTAATTTGTCTTTGACTACTTATGTACTGCTGTAACCATTGCTGTAATTTTATTTATATGTATATATATATACTACATTGTTTGGCTTGGTTTTTGTACATGCATATTATTTACAAGTTTGTCTTTGACTATTTATGTATTGTTGTAACCTTCGCTATGGTGCAGTATGACCTTTGCTGTTCTTGTGCCAATAAACCAAATAACCAAACACATTCTTTTGGCTGTGTATAATGCTAAGCATTATGGGAAGGGCAACTACCCAGACCAATTTAGAACTTTATCAGTGGGAGCCAGACTCAGAAGTGGATCTGGTCAGGGTTGAAGTAATGCAGAAGTCATAGATTTACCATATACAAGTAATGAAAAGGTGGCACACCTTATTATTAAAATACTCTGGATCAGAGCTAGTTGTTGAAAGTTTTTCCACTTGGTTATAAATTAAATTAAATATGACTTCTGTATTATTTCAACCTTTATCACTTTTCGGTCTGGCTCCCATTGATGAGACCTCAATAAAGGTGAAACTGGTCTAGGTAGTGGCCCTTCCCATAATGCTTAGCATTATACATACCCAAAATACTAAGGCAATTAATGTGAAGTCATTAGCCTCTATACCCAAGTATCTTAGTTGTGAAAATACTTAATGCACAAACTTTTGTTTGCTTGCACTTCTATAAAGGATAAACCAAGAATATAATTTCTTGGCATTCTTAATTTAAAATATTATATCATGTGACTAATTCTACACTATTCAAAGAATTTTCTGCATAACGTAACTTTCATTAATAAAAATGCCGGCCTGGTTGGCCAAGTGGTTAGCGTACATCTGCTCTCCAGCCAAAAGGCTGTGGGTTCGAAGCCCGCCATGAATGTTTGTGATTGTCTGTGAAAATACTAGTGGTGGTGGTAGATGGCATTGGTGTAGATGATGAAGGTAGTTGCAGTTGGTGGAGACGGAGAGTTGTAGAGTAGGTGTCCTCCCTCAGTGAGTCTTTGGACTCCCTGGAGGTACAACACCTCCAGTTCTAAACTGTTCTGAACTGTTCAGTTATTCTAGTTCATATAACTGAACAGTTCACACTGATTGATTATATTAATGTGAATTCTTCTGTTATCTGGTGACATTTAATACTCAGTGATGTTAATGAGATTAACAGCAGCAGTGACATCATTTATAGTATTTCTTCCGTATTGCAGAAATCCAGCTTCATTTTTCAGTAGTGAAAATATTAACTGTTATTCCATAAAGTAAAAACCATCACTTTTCATTCTAGTGTTCTACAGAAAAATAGGATGGATACATATTGGTGGGTTTATCAATAATTTTTTAAAGCCAAGCCACATAAAGGCTTTCAAAACATTTGAAAGCATTTATGATATGGTTTGATTTAAAATTCTCAATGAAGCATAAAACACCCAGTCTAAAAAAACAACCTAGCATTTTTAGTGGGAGAAAAATACTCGCACCAATAACAGAAAGCTACTAAGAAAGTCAAGCACATTACCAAACACTTTTAAACTTAGCTGTTTAGAGTTTCCACTTCATGTCCAAATGAGAGTTATTTGAATTAATTTAGTTTTTAAAATTTATTTTTATTCATTTACACATTCATCTTTATTCAGCTAGTTAATTACAGTGTGTTTTAATACTTTCCAAAAAATATTTTAGAGAGGAAACGGAAAGAAGCAGTTATTGCTGCCAACAATTTGACCTCTGCTCTTGTGGATCACTTGAATGTTGGGTATGTAGTAAAATCATAAGTATATCAGTTAATATAAGAAGAGTTATGACTTATTAATAATAAGTCATTTTTTTTTTTTTTAAATTTTACTGAAGATGTTTTATGAGGTGTAAGATGAAATATTTGTAATATATTAGTTGTGCTGTGGTTTGTGTTTCTTTACATTGATAGATATCCCACTGGTTTTATTACACCATAGGTTCAGAAGTAATGTTTGAAACAAAAGAGAACTTTTTTAATGGTAATATAGGTGATGTATATTAATGCCAAAAAAGTTCAAAGGTTTAAGTTATCCCAAAAGATCTTTGTAATTGTGGCAAGAAATAATCAAGTTAAGTTCTATTGCCATTTACTCATCAAAAGATCTAGAAATAGCACTATGTAAAGGTCTCGAACTGAACTCATTCACTGTTGGGCACTTGCTATCCACTTGAACATCCCTTGTATATACTACTCACAATGCAAAAAAAAAAAAAAAAAAGATTGCATTTTGGTCTTGCTTGCCCACAACATCCTAATACAGCTTGTGGGCATGATTATGTGTTCTCTCTTCACCTGCTTCCTGTGTGATATTTTCTGTACATCTCTTTGATAAGCTTCTCTCACCAAGTAAAGCCTTAATCATATTATCACCTATCCTCATGCTTTACATCCCACAGTTCTGCTATAATTGAGTCATTGCTTTTGGGTCTTCTCGTTATCTCCTAGATATGAGTGGCCAGATCTGCACATAGTTCAGATATGTCCTGACCAGTGTTTTATATAAAAGCACACAATCACCTTCCTATTCTGAGGAAGAATAGGAAGGTGATTGAAGTTTTCTGCCCATATAGTAAACAGATTACTATATAGTAATCATTTTGTATGTCCAGAGTACAAAAGTTTGCATTAGTGAAACCTAACAGACATCCCCACTATCCCAGCCTATTCAAATCCTACAAGGATGTTTTCTCATCAGAATTCTATGCTTTCACTTTCTCCAGTTTTGTCATCCATTTGCAAACATCCAAAATATCTCTTCAAATCTTGGACTATACTCGCACCTTATAAACAATGGTGGTCTTAAAGTAGATTTTGTGATACCTCAGTATTTTTCCTCTTTGGAGAGCTTTTAATTTTAATTTGGAGAGGATTTTAATCTCAGGAGAAATTATTTCCCTTCCATGCACAACTTGCTGTTATGTCAACTGTTCCTATATCTAAGAGCTACTAATCTGTCTATTTTTCTTCTCCCCAATTTCAGTATACCAGTTTGTGATATAGGAAATTCATATACAGTAATATTCTACATAATTCAAGAATATTACTGTATATCTCATCTTCTTTATACCCTCTTTTACCTTGCGGTGTCGAGGGTTTATTACTGTATACGAATTTCCTATATCCAGTGCAGTTACCGTCTTAATATATAAGGTAACTAGCAATTGAAACAAGACCACCCATTTAACAAACCTATGCTATCTTCTGTAGAGATCTTATTTTCATCATCAGTCTAGTCCTGCATTTTAACTAGACTCCCTAGCATTAACTACTATCCTTGAAACTGCACTGGCTGATTGTTCAACATTAATGTTTTGGGTTCCTACTCCTCTTTATGTAGGTAGTGTTATCATTCTCCATCCTAACCCCCTTTCATTCTCTGGTAATTTTCTTGTAAGACTGTTATTGAATAATCAGGTTAAGGTTAGTTTCTTTTCACATTTCTTTAATACATGTGACATCCAATCTGGTCCTACAGCCTTATCAACCTTAAGCTTGATTAATATTTCAAACACTGTGTGTGTGTGCGCGTGTGCTGCTTTCAATCTCTTGTATCCATGTGTTAAGACTTAAGGTGCTGGGAGGAACTGATGTTGGAGACTTAATGGAGTAAAATAGCATTGGGAAAGGATTAAAAACAATACTTAATTCTAATATTTCTTATAATTCACAAACACATTTTTAGGGAGTACAATACAAAACTAGTAACATGCACAAAGACAACACAAAAGAAATTGAAACATATATGGAGGACTAGAGTTCTAACTAGGTGAAGTGACCCCTCTGTTGGTACGTGTTGGAGGCCTCAGATATAAACTGGGATCACAAAGTATTAGTGCTTCCTAGATTTTGTGAGTTTTTATTCATCCATATTTATTCAAGTTAGGCAGATTTCTGACAACAGCTACAGATTCTAAAAACAGTCTTTCTCTTCTAATTTTGTTGTGGTGAAGCATGGTGATTTGCTTCCAGTTGGTTCTATGAGGTGGTATCTAGGGCTTGATCTGCAAGGCCCGACTGATATAAAAGATGTAGAAGAACATTAAAAAATTACATTGCAATCAGGACTATAGTTAGTCGATCAAGCCTTGTAGGTTGTGCTGTGGATACTGCTCATAGAATCAGCTGGAAGAAAACCACCATGCTTCATCACAGCAAAATTGGAAGAGAAAGATTGTTTTTAGAATCTGTAGTTGTCCTCAGAAATCTAGCTACATAAAACTTCACAAAATTGGGGAACTTAGTCCCACCTAGTTAGGACTCTAATATTTTGTCCCTGCTTTTCACTTAGTTTTGTATTGCCTTTCTGTGTGTTATAAGTTTTGTATTATACCCCCTGACGGTGTCTTAGTGATAGACAAAATAGCTTTTCTCAGTACTGTTTTACGCCATTAAACTGTAAGCATGAGTTCGGTCTCCTCTCTTCTTTCACTGTTGTGCTCAGTGCTGTTCTCCTTTCCTCTGCATGACATATACAATATCCTCTGCTGCTGCTAGTCTAGCACTGTCTCCAGCAGCCAGGGTATTCTCCCTTATCTTTTCTTTTAATAGCCACAGAGCTTAAGAACCCTACCTACACTGATATCCAAAAGCTAAGGACAAACTACATTTTACCTGTATATGAAAACATTTTCATGACTACAGCCAAATGTGGATATAAATTTATTGCCAGCATATTAACAAATTTTATTACACAAAAATGTGTTATAAATTTCATCTCAGCTCAGGTGTACCATTAAGTGGCCGACGTCCCGATACAGTAACCTAAAATGGGTGTGCTACAGCAGTAATTACTTTAATTTGTACTCAATGGAATATGTGAAAAGTTGAGAAAGAATTATTACATTTTTTTTTCCTCCTCAGAACATTTAAAACCTACATATTTTCTCAGTTGCTATCATGCTATAAGACATCACTGGCCCTATTTATCCACCAATATTATGGAACCAATCTAAATTCAGAAAAATCCAGATTTTATGATTTTGAATGTTTTTTACCCTAAACTTTTGTTTATAATGTCACTTTTTTTTCCACAAGTAATTCAAGATGAGCTGTAGCGCTTTTGGTTTTGACAATGCCCTTTGGTTGAAAGACCTGGGTTCTGTTCCTGTCTAGGACATGAAGAAATAGATTGAAATGGAATGAATGGATTGATACTGTACGGGGTACAGCATGGCTTTGTGAAGGGTAGATCATGCCTCAGTAACTTGCTCAAGTTTTATAACACAGTGACGGCTGAACTGGATAAGGGTAATGGGTTTACAGTGATACTGCTGGACCTGGATAAGCCTTTGACAGGATACCACATGGAATTCTAATCCGTAAACTGCAACATATGGGAATAGATATAGGGTTGGTGAGATGGATAGGTGGGTGGTTGATGGAGAGATATCAGAGAGTAGTTTATTCAGGAGTAGAATCCAAAAGACGGCCTGTGACTAGTGGTATGCCACGGGGTTCTGTTCTTGGACCACTGCTGTTTAATTTGTTCATTAATGATATAGGGAAGGATCTAAGCGGAATGGTTCATTTGTTCGCTGATGATGCAAAGTTGGGTAGGGCAATAGTGAATGCAGAAGATGTCAAAATCTTGCAGGATGATTTGGATAGATTGGAGTTCTGGGCTAAGGAGAATGGATGTCAATTTAATGTGACACAATGTAAGGTTATGCATTTTGGGGTGAAAAGATTTACAGCAGTATACCACACTCTGTACTCCAGGAGATTGATGAGACCAGGGACTTGGGAGTGTTGGTGGATAGGGAGATGAAGTTTAGGGGATATTGCAAAAGTGGCTAAATTAGCTCATCAAATCACTTGGTTGCTGAAAAATACTTTGACGAGCAGTGACAAGCAAGTTATTGTTCCTCTGTACTGAGCCTTGATAAGACCTCATCTCAACAACTGTCCCCAGATTTGGTCACCTAGGTTTCTTCTTGATGGGGAGGAGGTGGAGAGGATTCAGAGGCGAGTGACCAAGATGATAGCAGGTCTATGGAATGAACATTATGAGAACAGGTTGAAGATTTGTGGGTTGCAGAAATTGGTTGATAGGCGGAAAAGGGGAGTATGATTGAGACATTCAAATTGCTGAAAGTTTTCTATAGGATTAATTCAGAGGATATTTTTGAGATCAGGACCAGTGGTGGGAGAACTAGGAGACATCTATGGAAGCTGAGCAAGGGTGTTAGAGCTGAGTTCTTTACTTATTAGAATGGTAAATGAGTGGCATAAGCTGCCAGAGTCTGTTGTGGGTGCTATGACAGTGAATGAGTTCAAGGCAAGGTATGATAGTGTTAGATCCTGAATGGAGAGCATTGTTAAATAGTAAAGTCTATTGTTATATCGTAATTCTATCTTATTATACATTAATTTACTGTTTCTTGAATCTATCCTTTTGCTTACTTAAAACCTTGTACAATCAAAATCCTACCGGCTACTCTATTGTTATGTCACTGCTTTCTCTATATTATATCTTGTTCTACCTCTATAATAACTCTCCTAATCTACTGTCGTGCCCTTAAGATATTAATTCAGATCTATCTCCTCTTCAGATATTGGCAAAATTTATATTTTGTTGCGCCAGCCAATATCCTATAACAGAAGAGACTCTTGTTCAGGGAAATATTTCTAAATTCTAAAGGGATACACACAGTTATTTTATCTCACGCTAGCGCTGTGCAGATTCAGTTAGCAGTCGTAGACCGAACCTCACTTAAGCAATTATATCTAAATTCCTTACCGCCGAAAATATTCTATTTTATAAGTGGTGGTTTGAATACGTAATCAGGCATAAACTCAGGTATAAGGTACAAAACATGTTTATTGGAAAAACATAAAACATTTACAGCTATGCAAGTTAAAATACTCAATGGATCAAAATTCACTCTAAGTTAAGGGTTATACTAAATCACAATGAATCAGAGTAAGTTAAATCCTTCAATTATGAAAGGATAAGATTAGGTTTAAGCATAATACTACTACTATATAATTCCTTTCACACAAGTTATTCACAGAATACGCATTGAACACTTTCATTAATACTCTATCAATAATTATCTTAATTCTAAATTTCATTTAAGCAAGTCTAGCCATTGACTAATTACTGCCTATTAACAACTCTTCTTTGTTCCACAAGGGCTTAATTAATTCAGTCAAATTCTCACTAAAAGTTCTCTACTAGTGTCCTTTAGTTACAATGCACACAAATTTCTTGTTCTTCTAAACGAATCTTAACATAGAACGAAAACTTTTACATTACCGGATCTTTTCAGATTTCATGCCGCCATCTCATGTAGGTCTGGATTACCTTACTGCATATTCTTCAGCCGTCTTTGCACCTGGTGATGTACTACGCTTTTTCTTCTAATCGTTTCCGACTGTTGCGTGCTGTCTACCGCTCCGCAGGAAACTTTCTCCAATGGGACATTCTGCTAAGGCTCAATTCCACGTAGGCCGTCATATCGCGATCAGCTCCGCTTGAAAATCTTCAAGCATTCTCAAGAAAAGAACCTGCCGTCCGTCATTACCGTAGTCGACCCACTGCTCTCTCACGAATCCTCCGACAAACTCCCCCTAAAACTCGAATCCGGCACCCGAAGATCAAAAGGTCAAAAAGCCTCCTAAAACGGCATGCTTCGTTTTTTATTCGCCCTATTCGGGCGCCCTCTATTCGATGTGGTTTTTACCTTACCCACGAACCCCATCGTTCATGCCCCTTGGGTGATCCTACACTCTCCCTAACATTCTTCATAACAGAGCGGCTACCTAGAATACATTATTCTAGGTAGCCGCTCTGACGTCATTTTTCCACGTAGGTATAGCCTCCATCGTTACGCTCAACTCGTACAGATTATACGCAATTATTCCGGATTACTACTTATAATTTTTCTCAGAATTTCGCAACGTACTGGACAGCTTACATGGGAATTACAAATAACCTAACAATAACTCTCACTATATGGCACACATGGACTACACATTATTACAAAACATAAAACAATACTTCATAATTATTAGCTGATGTGCAGATATCTCCTTAGTAGTAGTTACCATGTTAAATCCTGAATAAAGAATTTACTTGTAAAGCTCTCCATTCAGGATCTAACAATAGATACTGTGAGAATGTAGAATAGTTGTGTGGACATGATGTTTAGGGCCTCCCTCAATGAGTCTAAGGACTCCCTGGAGTCACCCGTAGTAATAGTAATAATAGGGCTTTTCAATTCAAAGTGAGTTAGCCAGTCTCATAAGGAGGTGGCAGAATGTTTCCTCCCAGAAACTCGGGTTTTTTCATCCTGCAAAACAGGCAAATTGGCCAGAATAAAAACATTTGACAACCACAATACACTATGCAGATAGGATTAACCACTCTACCAAAGCATTAATTAGCTTTCAAACAAGCCAAGTGACAGCTGGGGTAGGCCATTGAGTCTAACATGCCAGGGAAATAGGTTATTCGAGAATTATGCAATCATTATGACCATCCAACATGTTTCTGGCTAACCAGACTGCAGATCATCCAGAAACAAGCTGGTGGTGGTATTCTGGTATGAGGATTGTTCTTATGGATATCCCTGGGTCCTCTCATCCTATTGAACGCATCTTGACTGCAAATTCTTAGCTGGGATTGTTTTTGACCAGGTATTACCTTACGCAGTAATATTGTATCCTAATGGACCTGGACTCTTCCAGTAAGACAATGCCCAGTATCACAAGCCTCACATTGTGCCAATATATTTCAAAGAGCATATCCAAGCTTTCCGTGTGCTCCCCTGGCTGCCTAATTCTCCTGATTTGAATCTCATTGAACATTTGTGGAAATATGTGGTACATAAATTAAAGATACCAAGAAATTATATACTTGGTTTAATCCTTTATTCAAGTGTATGCAAACAAAGTTTGTGCCTGAAGTATTTTCAGGACTGGGGCAACTCGTATAAAGAAGCACTACCCAGACTGGTTTCAACTTTTTATTGAGATCTTTTCAGTGGGAGCCAGACCCAGAGGTGATACTAAGGTTGAAGTAATGCAGAAGTCATATTGTCATATACAAGTTGCCAAAAGGTGTCGCACCTTATTATTAAATTACTCTGGATTAGAGAAAGTTATTCACTGGTTCAATAGCAGTGTCTTGCTTCATCACTAACCTTCAGGACATTATTCTATTTGGCTCAGAATACCTAATGTGGTCTAGTGGAGTTAATGCCAAGATATCTCAGCCAGAGGAGGCCCAACATGCTGCTAGGTAGGTGGTCATTCATAAACAATGATAAATGTTATGTATCACTGATAAAATGTGATTTTTCATTTTCATATCTTAGATTCAGAAATGCATTTTATATATATAATTTTTTTTTTTTTTTCCCACACACATAATTTAGAAACATTTTTCCCAAATATGTGGAACTTCTTCAGGCAATCAAGTGGGACTGTCTCCATTTACTACCTAAAAGTTAACATATTTGCTTTAACATTGGTAGTTAGGGTAGTAATAAGCCATAGTGTCTACATGGTTAGCTGAGTGGCTATGCATTTCGCAACCATATGCCTGGGAAAGGAGTGTCCTGGGTTCAATTCCTGTTGCTGACGTGAGGAGCTTAGGTTCTTTCTCAGACATAGTCAAGTTAGCTGGTCTTGTGCATGGACTGCAGGGTTTTTCTCCCCAGTTTATCTGGGGTTTTTCCTCCCGCAAGCAGGCAAACCGACCCTGTGAACACGCGCATCTACAGACATAGGACACACCAGGAGGCATAGGGCTAGCCACCATATCCTCGGGATGGGTACGGCTTGAAAGGGCTTAGGATAGCTCCATAACAGGCCAGTAGGCCTAATACGAAAAAGGAAGAAGAAATGAGCCATAGTGTTAGCAAAAGCTTATAAATTAACTAGGTCTGAGATTGAACAGGCAACTATGATATATTAGGTAACTCACACTCTGCTATGCTGAACTATTCTTTCCAGCCTCAGCTTACTCCTTACTCCTATAACATCCCTTGGCCATAGAGACATACTTAGTCGCTTGCATCCTTCAGAAGAGAATCTCCATACAGGACAGCATCGCTCTTCATGTTCTGCCTTCCTTTTTGCTCCCCTCACACTTTCACCTACAAGTGTCCTCTTTAGTCATCCTATTTCGCTGTGTCCTCTCATTTGTTCTTTAGTCAACTTTTTTATGATTTCCACCCATGAAAGTAAACCTATAGTGCATCAGTAATAACTTCTTTTCTGGTAATTCATTGCTTATCTCATGGCAGAGGACTTCCTCTTGTCAGATTTCTTTCAGTAACAGTGTACCTCAGGGCTCTGTGTTTTCACTCACATTCTTCTTCTTTCTATCACCAACCTCAGATCCTCTCTATAGTTTTACCGATGAAAGTATGCTTCACTCTTCATTTGATAACCACTGTCTTAAAGACTGATCTTCTTACCATTCTCCAGTGACATGACGATCATTTAGAAAACTGCAGTGATGCTACAAGAACGCAGTCCTGTCTTACTTGCCGTAAGAAAAGTCTCACTTCACTCTCCATGTACATTTTTACAATATTCAGACCTCCAGCCAAGATCAGATTTCTCTTGGGTTGACTTAAACTTCTATCTTTTCTGCCACAAACATGTCACGTCTATAGTCTTCACAGCCTCCAAAAACTTAGTATACTCTTGTATTCAAGACACGACTTCTTGCCTCTGCAACTACTCACACTGTATAAATCCCAAATTCACTCAGCCTGATGATACTATTTAAACATTTGGAAATGATTCACCAAAACTACTCTAAGAATACTTAATTCACAAGGGTAAGATATGATTCTTCTCTCATAGACTCTAGTTGTTTGCTTCCTGATAGATGTTCTGTATTGTCTTTTCTATGAATATTTTCATTGGTGCTACTTCAACAAACTGGTCACCATCATTCCTCGGCTTTCCTCTAAACATGCAAAAACATGACAGTCATTAACAGTTAAACAGTTCAGCTTTAAATTTATTGAACCAAATTCTCATCTTCCTATTTTATTCCATCTGTCTATAATATGAGTTGGCCTTCTCCAAGGATTACAACCTTCAGTTCTTCAAGAAACACAATAATTTCCTCTTTTTTTCCTAATCACGTGTTGACAGATGTCACTGAGAATTTTTGGTTTCGCAAGTTCTCATATGCATTGGGTTGATATATAACAAGATATTTTTGTTACATTGTAACATTTTCACCACTACTTCCGTGACTTGCACTATCACTTTATCGGCACTTTCATTGTAACCTTGTTCAAAGGTTGATGGACTCTAAACATATGGGTATATGCAGTGACCATAATTAATGAACTGGCTAACATCCAGAACAGGGAACAACTTTCATGTAATCATCAAAATTGATCTTCACCACATCTCAACATTCATTATCTTAAACTAATATTCAATTTTATGATCATAACGTATCAAAACTGCACACGATTATTTCTAAGTAAAAATACTAATTACATAAATGCAAATAATCTGTTCTCTTATTCCTTAAGCCTTTTCAATAATCATACACTTGGATTACCTTGAATTCAAACAGGTAAAGTTTGTTGGATTGATTTTGTCAGCATGGCAGTACATGCACTCATTCTGAAATTTATTCATCTATATGGTGCAGGTTTGTTAAATAAGAAAGAAGAATGCATGTACTGCTATGCTGCTAGAATCAATCCAACAAATGTGATTTGCAAAATTTAAACATAACTATGGAGTAATGTGTATGCCACAGTAAATAACTTTTTTATTATGTAAATATTTTGCCTTATGTATCATAAGACATCATCATCAGTACAACTATTGAACAATAACAATAATTGAATTCAAAAAAACAGTAGTGCACATGCTTAAATTGAAATCCCTCTAATGCAGTAGTGAGCTATATGGGACTCATGCAATTCCTTTGTTAAATTTTTCTCAAATTTGCGAGCCCCTTGTTCATGCTTACTTTTTTATTTTTTTTACATATTAAGCGACAAACTCATACAGTAACCTAACAAAAATTAGTCTATTCGGCAATGTGTAGATTATTTGGAATTATTGTTTCAACTCCTCTATAACGAATGCACCCAAGTTTGCAAATAATATAAGCACATGCACTATTTTTTCCCTTCTGGTAGCCAATCATATGGTAAAACCAGTAGCCAGTAAAAGGTTATAAAAGTTTTCATTCTTATTATATTTTAATAGTTAAAAAATGTTTTTCTTATGTAAGATAAATTAACACAGTTGATTGTGTGCAAATATTTCATGTTTAGGTCATGAAATATTTGTTTAAAAATGATAGCCTTTAGAGGCTGATTGCCCTCTCATACTTTTTGATTGGAATTTGTACACAAGCTGTATTAATAAAAGTTTTCGTGTGAAATACAGCTTTTTTTTGCTCGACGATTCGAGCCCTTTGTTAAAATTTCCATAGCTCACCACTGCCTCTATGTATACAGTTACTTGTTCATGGATTAAAACTGCTGGGCTGAAATTAAATTAAATTAAAATGTTATTTAATACAATTGAGGATAACAATTTCCCAAACTTTTGGAATAGTGAGACAATCGTTCAATTAAGATTAGGTCTATGAAGTAAGGCTTCAGTACTTCCTTTATATAAACGTTTATGTTTATGTATGGATCTGTGTAGTTGTTTAGCCATTAGATCCTGTGATTAACATTTTCGATTCCATGTTATGCAAGGCTAGATTTGTAAGGTTTGATAAGGCAGATGTGGTCTTGATGTTCAGAGATTATGCTTATTTATAGATCTTCCTGTTGGTCCAAAGTAAGACAATAAGTTTTAAAAGAGGTAAACCGTGAGTAGACATAACTATACATAAAAATATAACGGAAAAACTCACGTAGAAAAATTATTTAATGGTATAATTTTCGCCCGTGTGTCACAGGCATCTTCAGTACAATTATTTTTTATGTAAAGTAAGACAAATTACACAAACATGGTACTTTATATACACCAGGTAGCATCATTGCTATCTGGTGTATATAAAGTGAGATTTTATATTGGTGAGAGTTTGTTTTTTTGGAGACGGTAGCAAGTTGTGAATTTAGTAGATGGTTTGTAAGTATGTAATTATGAAAAAATATCGATGAGTTGATATTTTTTCATAATTTTTGCCAAATGTTCAGAGATGCCTCTATATGTGATATGATATTTGAGTCCTTTGGGCTTCTTCATGTCTGGGCTGATTTGCAGGAGTGTGGTTAATTATATTTTGGGTTGTTATTGGATTATATCCATTTAGTAAGGCTGTTTCTTTGATAATTTCTAATTCTTGTTTTAGAGATTCTTCAGAACAAATCTTGTTTGCTTTGAATACTAAAAATTTTATTATGTCATATGGATATAACAACCTGAAAAAGTTGATTTGCATAACCTTCTCCATTCCTTCACAGTCCACTCAATTTCTTCAATAAAAAAAATTCCATAGAATTTCATACAAGGATAAAAGACAATAAACTAGCAGATACAGACATGTTAGTAAGCTTTGACATTGTCTCTTTTCACTAATATCCCTCACAAAAAGACAATAGCATTGTTAACCCAAAAATTTCCACTGGACATAGTGGAATTATTCAAATTTGCAATCACATCGGGTTACTTCACATGGAAAGCTAAAATATATAAACAAGAGGAAGGAACAGCAATGGACTCAACCTTATCACCTAACTTAGCCAACTTTTTTCTTGAACACCTACAAGATAAAAATTTCATTCTAGACTCAACAATTTGGCTAAGCTATGCCGATGATGTCTTTGTAGTTTGGAGTCACAGAACCTGAACTCTACTCATTTCTACAAAAAATCAACACCCTGCATCCTCATATCAAGTTCACACTAGAAAAAGAATCATCAAATGTGTACATCATTTCTTAATGTACACATCCAGCATAAACAAAATGGATTCATTTCCACTTCCGTCTACCGAAAATCGACTTTTTCAGGTAGTTATATCCATATGGCATCATAAAATCTTTAGTATCCAGAGCGCACAAGAATTGGAATTATCAAAGAAAGACAGCCTTACTAAATGGATATAATCCAATAACAATCCCGAAAAAATTAACTACTCTCCTACAAATCAACCCAGACAAGAAGTCCACGACTCCTATACCATATACTAAAGGCATCTCTGAACGTTTCGAAAATTATGAAAAAATATCAACTCGTTGCTACTTAAAAACCCATCAGCCAAATTCACAACTTGCCTTACTTTGGACTTATCAAACCTCACAAATTTGGTCTTACACAACATGGAATTGAAAATACAAACCATAGAATCCAATGGCAAAATGCTAAGCTACTAAATAGATCCATATATAAACATGAACGTTTATATAAAGAAAGTACTGAAGCTGTACTTCATAGACCTAATCTTAATCAGAACAACTGTCTCACTATTCCTAAAGTTTGGGATATATTATCCTCAATTGTATTAAATATTTATCTGCTATATTTTAATTTAATTTAATTTCAGCCCAATAGTTTTAATCCATGAACATGCGACTGTATACATTGATTCCAATATATGCATGCGCAGTACTGTTTTTTGAATTCAATTCCTGTTGTTGTTCGATAGTTGTACCAATGATGTCTTATGATACATAAGACAAATCATAATGAACAACCAGAAAGAAAGCTGGAAATTCAAATGCATAACACTGATCATGAAGTCAATTGAATAAATTCATATGGAATAAGAGAGAAATTAGTTGGAACACTAAATTAGCTGAATACAAGACAGTGTTCAAACCCGTTTTAACTTATGGATCTGAGAGCTGGGTTAGAAATAAAACACTTGACCAAAGACTAGATACCACAGATATGAGTCCTGAAAAAGATTAGGGGTGTGAACAGATGGCATCAATGGCAATATCATATTAAAAACGAGGATGTTAGGAAAGAACTTGACATTGTCAGCATCCAGGAATGCGTTAGCAGAGCTAATCTCAGGTGGTATGGTCACTTAAACAGAATGGGCGAGGAAAGATTAGCAAAACAAGGGTTCTCTGTCAGGTTGGCAGGAAAATGACCCAGAGGAAGACCGAGATATAGGTGGATTGATACAGTACAAAGTGCCTTAGACAATAGAAATATAAGATCTGATAATGTTGGAGTCTTGACAAGTAACAGATTGATTTGGAGGAAAATTATAGATAGGAAGTTAGTAATGATGTAAGTTTTTCATGTAGTACTATCATATCCTGTACACCCCCTTCAGGGTACATGTCAGGAATTTGATGATGATGAATCATTCTCACACACTTTCTCTCAGTTCAATTGTACAAACAATTAGAGATAAATATATAATGAGCTCAATTAAGGTTTAACAAATTTATCTTGACAATTATATAGCCGAAGTTGTAACATCACACCAATCCTCAACATTTTAAGCAACTAGAAATAAACTTTCAGCACTTTTGAGTGAACTAAACAAGAAGATAATTGTACTAATTGCCTGTTCTGCATTCAAAGTTAGGGTATTAATAACCAACTCTTTTATCTTCATTATGAGAGAAGAATTAATTAATTTTAACTGAGGAAAAAGAACAGACCAGCTCCTAGTAGCCAAGAGAAAATTTAGTTAGGAACTGCTTCCTTTCCTAAATGAAAAATACAAGTTCTCGTGTAACATAATGGAAGTATGTGTTAGTTTCTTCTGTTCCAGTTGCCCTAAGAATTACCAACAGTCCTTTATTTCAGCTGAACAAATTCCTGTAAGAAGTAGCTTGAAAATATTGGCATATACCATTTGCCATTAACAGACCACATGCCCATGCACTTCTTAAATAAAACCTCCATTTCATTCCTTAAATTTAATGCAAATTCTGGATCCAAATTATTCCATACTTGAATTTACTTCATTCAGTGCTACACCTCTTCTTTCTTTCTCTGCCTTCTAGCTGTTATTTTTCTCTGTTGATAGTGAATGAAACACTCCATGACGTCATGGCGATTGCATCAATCGCATCTGGATTCTTTGCGCTCTCAACATGCTTTTGTACAAAAGTAAACATGTAAAAGTAAACCACATTCCGCTTTAGTATTTTCTTTCTTTATATGTCTAAAATTTATGCATACTGAAAAAAATTTGTTTCGGGAAGCACTCTGCTCTGATGTCAAATAATGGTAAGTGCTAACATTATATACTCTACCAATTATTTTACATAAATGTTCGCTCTTGGCCACTTTTACATTGTCAATATTTTTAAAAATAACTAATAACTATACATAATTATTTACAATTATCTTATTATAAATGGAATGTACAATGGGGGGGGTCTGGAAAGTTCTGATAAACACCTAGAACAAAAATGATATTAAAGCAACTGATATAACCACAAGAAAGAACATATCTTTATAAAAATTTGTTCTTTTTCTTTTAGGATATATAAGAAGACATAAAATTAATTTTTGTTCTCGGTGTTTATCAGAACTTCCCACCCTCTCCCTCATATTTTATTTGAATAACTTATTCAAGAAATACACAGCAGATGAGGATTCACAAGTGTATAGTAAAAATCATTAAAGGTTCAACTTCACATTACTTGTACATGCCATTAATCGTGTCTCTATAAAATTATATACCATTAAAAAAATCTTTGCAGAATATCAGTGTGTGTGTGCACTTTTCTGTATATATTCAATTTTTTATTATACCAGTTTTGTTATGCTGCTCTTAGCTGTTTCTGTTTATATTTCATCCATAGTGTTGCACAGGCATACTTGAACCAGAAAAGACTGGATGCAGAAGCCAAACAGCTGCATGTCAATGCTACACATTTTTCTAAACAGACAGCTCAGTGGCTGCATTTAGTAGAAAATTTTAATCAAGCTTTAAAGGTTAGTCTGACTAATAAATAAAAATAAAACTACAGTTACAATGCTACACATGTTTCTAAACAGACAGCTCAGTGGCTGCATTTAGTAGAAAATTTTAATCAAGCTTTAAAGGTTAGTCTGACTAATAAATAAAAATAAAACTACAGTTACAATATCAAGGGCTCCTTCTATGGTAATAACTTGACTAAACTAAATTGCAGTTTTAGTTTCATGAAATCGTTCTGTATTTATTAAATAGTTTGACTATTTAAAATAAACATGTAGTTATTTTAAAGACTATACTTAAACTTTTATGGAGATTGTATTGTTAATCAAAATGTAAAATGAAAAGTTGTACATAGTAAGTTTGTGTGATAACTGTCAATCCTTGGAAGGCAAACTGGATAATAGAAAATATTTTGTATTCTAGTGTTTTGTTCTGCATCTGGAATGTAAAATTTTGTAGCCACTTAATATTGTAATATGTATTTGTTACCATGGATGTATTCAAATATTAAGTGATTGCCAAAATTTTCATTTTGGTACTAATTCAGCATGCTTATCTTTAACTTTTGAAATTACTTTTTTTAGTAAAAAAAAAAAAAAAAAAAATCAGCTAATGCCTTTTTATTCCCCGTATACGGGGAGTAGGCGAGGCCATTTAGCCCTATCTAACTTTTGGAGACTGAGTGGGCAGTTCAATCTCCACTGGTACCAATCAGAGATAGATGGCCCAAGGCTATCACTAATTAAGCGGTACTCAGTGAAGAGAGACGGCTCAAATGTGCCGCCATCTCGTGGTCCCTAATCCTAACACAATATATTTAATGTCTGAAATAATGTGGGTTCTACGGTCGATTTTCTTGAGTTTACAGGACGAAAAACCCGAGTTTCCGGGAGGAAAAACCTGCTTGCCTGTGCCAGAGATCGACTAACTCGGGAACTGGTCGAAAAAAGGCTTAGAAAAATTTCCTCTAGTCGCCGACTAGACTCGAAACCAAGTCTTCCTTCGTGCGGCCAAGCGCGGTGGTTGGCAAACGCCACATCCACTGAGCTACACAGGCTCCCTACTTTTTTTAGTATACTATGTATATTATGAAAATAAAAAAATAAAATTCATCTGCATTGCCAATTTGGGATATGGAGTAAGATTTACAAACTGATGAGTGGCAGTAAAGAAACAGGAAGAAATCTTAGGTTTTGAAATTACCATGTAGAAATACAGTTGTTACTATATGCAAAGGAAGATGCAGATGATATGCATCAGTAGAAAAAAGTGAGGAGGTTTTTGGTATTAGTTAGCTAGAATTGATTTAAACTTCTAGATATAATGAGATTAATGCCTGTAATGTTTTATATAGGTGTGTGTGTGTATATTAAAGATACCCAGACCAGTTTTGACCTTTATTTAGGTCTCATCAGTGGGACCAGCCCCTGGAAAGATACCAAAGTTGAAGTAATGCAAAAGTCATATCTTATATACAAGTAGCCAAAAGGTGCTAGACCTTATTAATAAAAATCTCTGGATGAGAGAAAGATGTAGGAAGTTTTTTACCTTGGATTTATTATACATTAAGTTTGTCATAATCACTGACAATTTACTATTTAAAAAGTCAAGTTATTTTCACAGTTAAGAAGGGGTGTACGGTTCCACATACACCCTTTCTTAATTGAAAAATTTCACACTTAGCTGCTTCCAGGTCAAGAGTATAGAATCACTCTCACAAATCAAAGGCAAGGTAACCATTGGGTTACGTTACCTTGGCTATGGACAATTTCTTTAATATCATAATCAGATCCATCCCAGAACTCTTGAATCTTGGGTCACTTTCTGTCATGTTTCAAGTAATTAATTCTTAATAGGTGCATAAATCAAATCCCCCTCCTATGTACCTCTTTTTAATCTATGAAACAGACTGGAAGGAGCCAATAATGCATGTTCCTCCCCCTGACAGTTATTATTCACCATGCTCACCAAGCACAAATCAAATTCATGTCATCTCTCTTTCTTCCCCATCACCTTTCCCATAGCAGTAACTGGCCATATTATTTTGTCCTGCTGGCTTATCTCACATTAGATAGTTTAGATGCTCTCCCTCCCTATCAAATTTCTAATGTTGATGACACACACACGTGTGTGTGTCATATATATAGAAAGTTTTTTACCTTGGGTTTATTATAAATTAAAGATACCAAGAAATTATATACTCTAGTTTTAATCCTTTTCCCAAGGAAGCAAAACAATGTTTTGCATGTGAAATATATTCACGTCTGAGCTATTTGTATATAGAGGCTAATGACTTCATATCACTTGCCTTAGTATGTATCCCATGATGCAAAGCACACATTTTGGAAGTGTATAATGCTATGCATAATGGGAAGTGCCACTACCCAGATCAGTTTCGACCTTTATTTAGGTCAGAATGCTTCTATGCTTCACGTGGAAGGGTAACTGTAACCGTATGGAAAGCAGCATCAAATTTTGAGAGGAAATCCCAGAGTTCTTTCGCTATGTAGTAATTAAAAAGAAAAATGTAAGAAAGGATAACCTTAATAAATATAGGTGGTTGAAGGTTACAGAATCAGAAGAAATAGTTGAATTACTGAGTGAGCACTTTGCAAGTGTGTTTCATATGAGTGAAGTTAATGCAGTTAGAATAACCGAGTTGGATGAATTGAAGGAGTTTAAAATATGAAGGAATTATAGTGTGATTGATTGGAATATTGATCCGTGTGTTATTAAAAAAAAGAAAAATGGCAGTGCCATTAACCAGGTGTTACTAGATGCACTCACCACTTCAACAGGAAAGCCGTTTCACTCACTCATTGCTCTATAACATAAAAATATCTCTGACCCTCATTTGCACACAAACTTAACTTCCATAGATGCTCCCTTGTCTTCTCACTAACTTTTCACATAATGAAACATTTCATCAACCAATATCCTATAATGCCCTTTAAGAAGATCATAGGTTTATTATAGATTATACTGGTAGCTACACACATCAGTTTTTGTACCACCCTTGTACAACAGGACTATCCTACTTTTCTCTGTAAGATTATTCCTGAGCTGAGGCTCAAATTATAAAGAGATGTCAAGGGACTAACCAGTTCTACTCAATATTCCTTTAGCATTCATATTCTGTCTGTTCCAATTGCTAAATTCTTATTGAAGCTATGCAACAGCTCTAGAACCTCTTTGTCATGCACCTCTATCTCTTCATCCAATGTAGTGGTAGCACTGTGCGTGCACCATGTTACATACACCTGATTGATAGATAGTTAAGTGAGCATTCGCTATTTGAACAATTGCATCTGCTTTTTCCACAAGAGGATGGGAGTGAAATGGATGTTCAACCTTAACGAGATCCAAGAAAATGATAATGTGCAAGGAATATCATGAGAATAAGGATGCTAGGAGTTACAAAATATATCAAGTGCATGTCAGAGAATGTAGTGTGATTTCTGTCTGCATTCATTGAAGTTATTCTTCCACAGTCATTCTTTCTTTTACTTGCAGCATAATGATAAAAAGTTCTAAGTTGTGTTTAGTCTGCACAGCCCATTTCTTTTCATTCTCTGACATGCACTTGATATAGTTAGTAACTTTTCACATCCTTATTCTCATGATATTCCTTGCACATTACCATCTTCTTGGATCTCTTGTTAATAAGGTTGAACACCCATTTCACTCCCATCTTATTTATTCTTTGGACTCTAGGGACACATTCAGATACTGCATCATTTAAACATGTTTTCAAAGCTTCCCATGCACTGCTGATAAGCTTTCCACAGTAATTGATGCTATAGGACCGAACAGTGTATTGCGCTTAGTTTTTGTCATAATTTCCAGCTTTGTAGTTCAGCTTGTCCTGATTGGATTCATATACTTAGATACTTCCCAGGTTAGTATAGTATGATCACTGTCACCAGTTAAGTCATCCATGGTGATTGTCTGACACTGTAATTTGGCAGTGCATTTCATCATCCCCAGCAACTGTACCAACAGGACTGTAGCAACACTTGACCATATTGTCCTGTTAGCTTCCACCTTACACAAAATAGCCTTAAACTCACTGCTGTTTGGACCATTGTTAGTGTTTTCATGAATTTCTACCTCTAACTGATATCATTAGTAGTATCTCTCCTGTCTGTCTGTCTGTCCAAAAAATACTATACCCTGAAATAAACTTCGATGTTGGAAGTTTATTTTCCACTTGGTTAGACTATAATAAATTTAGTTTAATCCTTTACCCAAGTGTAGGCAAACAAAGTTTGCGCCTGAAGTATCTTCAGGACTGAAGTAACTCGTAGTAAAGGTGGACCAAGCTCTCATCACTCCTTGTCTCAGTATCTCCCATAATGCAAAGCACATCTCCTTGTGGACATGTATAAAGCTATGCATTAGAGGAAGGGCCACTACTCAGACCAGTTTTGACCTTTATTGAGGTCTCGTCAGTGGAAGGCAGACCCAGAAGTGGTGATACTAAGGCAGAAGCAATGGATAGGTCATATTTACTTATACGAATTGCCAAAAGGTGTACCACCTTATTATTAATTTACTAATAATAAGGTGGTACACCTTTTGGCAACTATTATTTTCAGCTTGGTTAGACTATAATAAATTTAGTTTAATCCTTTACCCAAGTGTAGGCAAACAAAGTTTGCTCCTGAAGTATCTTCAGGACTGAGGCAATTCGTAGTAAAGGTGGACCAAGCTCTCATCACTCCTTGTCTCAGTATCTCCCATAATGCAAAGCACATCTCCTTGCGGACATGTATAATGCTATGCTATTCCTCCACATCTTATCTTTACATTATCTCCTATTTTTCTGCCCATTATCTTGGTCTTCTTTGTGTTAATCCTTAGTCCGTACTCTTTACAGGAGTTTTCAATTCTTTGATCAATTTGTTGTAATCCATTTTCACTTTCTGCCATCACCACTACATCATCCGCATATCTTAATTAATGATTCTTCCATTTATTTTTATTTCTTCTACATCCTCAAGTGGCTGTCTAAACATCTGTTCACTATAAAGGTTAAACAATAATGGTGATAACTTGCATCCTTGTCTAACTCCTCTCTCCACCAGGAATTCTCCTGTTTCCTCTCCATTTACTGATGCTGTTTGTGTCCAATATAATCTTGTTAAAATTTCCAAGTCATAAGAGTCAATATCAATATTTTCTAGAATGTCAAAAAGCTTTTTATGTTTCACTGTATCAAATGCCTTTTCAAAGTCTAGAAATCCCCAAAACAACTTTCCACCATGGTTTAGTATTTCCTTTCCAAGAATTCTTAGACAAGTTATAGCCTCTCTAGTTCTTCTGTTGGTTTGGAATCCGAATTGTTCCTCATTCATTTCTTTTTCTATTTTACTCTTAATTCTGTCCAAAATTATTTGTGCCAAAATTTTTGCTGTGCGAGTTATAAGACTTATCGTTCTAAAACTCCCATCTTTTTTGGAATGGGGATAAAAATTGATCTTCTAAACTCCTCTGGTAATTCTTGTCCCTCATAAATTCCGTTAATAATTTGCCATAATTCTATACCTTTTTCACCTATATTCCTTATAAGTTCTATCTGTATACTGTATACCATCTATTCCAGGGGATTTTCCTTCATCTTTTGAATTGCTAGATTCAATTCCTCCCTCATGATGTACAGCTTCTGCCCACTATGCTCTTTCATTTGATTTTCTCCTCTTTCTCTGTCTTCATAAAGTTTACTTACATATTCTTCCCATCTCTGTAATATCTTCTCTTTTTCTATCAGAATTTCACCTCTTTCATTCTTAACTGCTCCAGTCCTTTGCATCTTTCTCCTTCCTGTCATCATATTAATGTTTTTATAAACACCTTTTATGTCATTTCTTTCTGCCTTTGTACTTATTTCATCTAACCACTCTTCCTTTTTCCTTCTTATCTCTCTTTGTATCTCCCTACTGCTTTTTTCTCCCCTCTGTTTTACTATTAACTAACTTTCTTCTTTGTGTTATTTTCCTCAAAATATTTTCCATCATCCATGGTTTCTTTTTTTGGCTAAATGTAATTCTGTAGCAGTAATTATGCTTTCCTTCAGAATCTTTCATTTTTCACTTACATTTTATGCTTTCCTTTTGTATTTAATTGCATATGTGTAATGGAACTATGATCAGTGTATTTTGTACACTAATCAAAGAAAATTAAAGTCTTCAACTTAGCATAGAAAATTATTAAGAAAGATTTAAAAAAATCCATTATTTATAGCCAAGTTTTTCAACTTGGCTATAAATAATTATTAATTATAAATAATCTTGAAAGACAGCTATTAAGCTCTGTCTTTCAAGCAACACCAATGATATAGAACTAGCATATATTCTATATCATGGAATACTTTATATCCCAATCTAATGACCTAAAAGTGTTCTAGATAAAGAACATTTCTTTCAAACAAATAGTTAAGGATATAAATCTGTCTGTATTATTTTGTGATGTGCATAATGATATAGCTATGACTCTTGGCTTTCTCTTTTGTTGCAGGAAATAGGTGATGTGGAGAATTGGGCCAAAAGTATTGAAGCTGATATGAGAACAATATCTAGTGCTCTAGAATATGCATATAAAGGTATATACTAATTTCAAAACCACTTCATTGCTTTAAATTGCTATACAATTAGGCTTTCATTGGGCTCAAAATAAATTTTTAAATACATAATTTTGAAATTGCCATTTTCATTGCAGTGTGCTATTTATTTGACACAATAAGCAAGTTTTATATTTGAACACAGTAAAACAACATTTTAAGGTGTTCTGGTTCTTTGATATTTAACAGTCGAGATATAGAGGGTCACTTAAGGTCAGAGCTAGATAACTGGAAGAAAAGCTGCACAAAGCCTGTAAGGAATGTAGAGTGAAGACTGAGGCTTTTGACCAAATTTCTAATCTTCACATTCTTGTGGTACACCCTGTTATTAGATTTCTACTTGCATATTGAATAAACAAGGTTTGGCTGGCATTTTAGCACTTAGCTGGCCAGTTTCCTGCATTGGCTTAAACCCAAAACAGAATGATAATACAATGATGAAATATCATGTTTGCTAATTTTACTTGATGGTTAAACAAGGCCTTTCCCCACCCACTGTTTCAGTCAAAGGAAAATGCTGAAAAGTCAGATACTGAAACAAACTACTCAACATCAGTAAAATTAAAGATAGATATCATTAGTGTAAGAAGTATCAACAGAAAAGTAGAAAGTGTAGATAAATAAGAGAAGTACAAAGTGAAACAGGCAAGATGCTTTTAAATAATAACTATAAAATGTTATACAGGAAATAGTGACAGAAAAAGGAAGTAGCTGGAGTATTCAACACTAAGAAGAATAAACTTCTAAAATATAAGGTAGTTTCAATAGTGATGTGGAGAAGTTTCAAATAGGAAATTGGACAACAGGTTTTTTTGTGCTTATGGTCCCATACAAAGCTCGCTAAAGAAATAGAGGAATTTGTCATTAAAGAAAGCAGATGACACAAAGAAAAAGGGAAAGTTGCTCCTTATTGGAGGTCTAAACAGCAAATAGTAAGAAATGAAAATCAGATGGAAATGACATGAAAAATATGGAGAAAAGAGAAATAATGATAATTGCTAATAATAAGTGGAAAGTACCTGCTTGATTTCTATTCATGATATGGACTAATCATTACTAACATGTTTCAACATAAAGATGTGCACATATTTGCACAGAGAGAAGACATAAGAAATGTCTTGGCCCTGAAATAAAGAGCCAAAGGCTTGACTTCAGCAATGCAAAATTATTCAAATTAAGTGGATATTGAATCCAACATTATTTCAAAGCCGAATTCATGAAACTACAAGAGTTTCATGCCGAATATAGAAACTATAAAAGTTTCAGTGGATCAAGTGCAAGCAAACCTTTCATGACAGGGGCAACTTGTTGTAAAGGTGGAGTAAGCGCTGATCAATTTCCTTAGTATTTCCCTTAATGTAAAGCATATCTCCTTGTGAACATGTATGATGCTATGTGAAGCCTTTGGCTCTTTATTTCAGTAATTCTTAGTGCCTTTTATGATGTGACACCTTTTAGCAACTTGTATGGTAAAGTATAACTTCAGCATCACTTCAACCTGGGTATTTACATCTGGGTCCACCTATCCATTGATGAGACCGGCACTACCCAGACCGATTTCGACCTCAACAAAGGTTGAAACCAGTCTGGGTAGTGCTCCCCCCATAATGTATAGCATCATACATGTCTGCAAGGAGATGTGCTTTACATTATATGAAATACTAAGGAAAGTGATCAGAGCTCAACCTTTACCATGAGTTGCCCCTGTCATGAAAGGTTTGCTTACACTTGGATCCGCCGAAACTTTTATAGTTTTTTTATTCGGCATAAAACTCTTGTAGTTTCTCTATTCAGCTTGGAAATAATGTTGGATTCAATATCCACTTGTCTTGACTATGTTATTTTTGATAGCAACATCTTTGTACTGATTTAGTATAAAAAAAAAAAGTATACCAGGGGATTTGAAATAGGAAATAATCACCATTTAGTTTCAATCGGAATAAAAATAGGTATCATGTTGGGGGGGGGGGTAATGATAATCCTGTCCATGAGAAATTCAATCTATTGTACATTATATTGCATTTAGTACCACAGAGGGGCAGAAACTTGTTAACACTGGATTTGAAGACGTAAATTGTAATCTTTAGGAAATACATAAAAGAGAACATTGAAAAGACAGCAGTAGAAGAAATTGTAAATTGTAATCTTTAGGAAATACATAAAAGAGAACATTGAAAAGACAGCTGTAGAAGAAATGAATGAAGATGAAGAAAGGTGTTTTGTGATTCAAGAGTTAAACCATCAAGAGATATTGTAAAGCTGCTGCACATATGTAAACAGATTATGAAGAGGGTGGGGGAATTATTGATATCAATTCTGATGTATCAATATATATTTGTAGAAAATGCCACAACAAAAACTGAACATCTGTTTAGTTTGCTGGCCTTGGAAGACTGAGTGATTAGCATATTTAATCTTCAACCAACAGGTCACAGGTTCAAGTTCCCCCATGGACAAGTATACTTGTGATTGTCTTTAGTAGCAAGATGAACTTCATTGCCTTTGATTATTTGGAGGCCTGAAAGGGCTTCAAAATGTTCCATGATTAGTCTCTAGATCAGGTTAATAGATTATGCAAAAAAATAAAAATACAAAAAATATATAAAATATCATCAAATTCCTGATGTGTACCAGATAATTATTATAGTGCCACATGAAACGTTACAGACTTTCGATCAATAATTTTCCTCCAAATATCAGATCTTATGTTTCTATCTTTTAATGCACTTTCTACTATATCAATCCATGTACATATTGGTTTTCTTCTTCTTCTGGGTCTTTTTCATGCCAAATCCGGCAGAGAACATTTGTTTCTAATCTTTCCTCTTCCATTCTGTTTAAGTGACCATACCACCTGAGATCAGCTCTGCTAACACATTCCTGGATGCTAACAATGTCAAGTTCTTTCCTAATATCCTCATTTTTAATTTGATATTGCCATTGGTGCCATTTGTTCACACCCCTAATCTTTCTCAGGACTCATATCTGTGGTATCTAGTCTTTGGTCAAGTGTTTCATTTCTAACCCAATTTTCAGATCCGTTAGTTAAAATTGGTTTGAACACTGTCTTGTATACAGCTAATATAGTGTTGACTAATTTCTCTCTTATTCTATATAAATTTATTCAGTTGATTTCCTACCATACCAGCTTTGTTGATTCTATTGTCTATTTCCATATTTAATTTACCATCTTCACTAAAAATTGTGCCTAAGTAGCCGAAATGTTTTATTTGTTTTGTAGGTTTTCCATTCACAATGCAGTTGATATTTTCAATGCTTCTGCCTATTTTCTTTGTCTTGTCATTGCTGACTTCATACCAATCTACTAATAATCAACAATGCTGGAAAATCCATATTTGACAGTCATTTATTAGTTGAGAGGCTTCAAGTTAGCATAGAAATTGAGTGTTAATAATTTTTTCCATTACTTTTGAAAGAACTGAAGTCAGTGAAACTAGATGATAATTAGAGAGCATAAATTTCTTGTCCTTTGGAATGGATTGAATATGTGCTGATTTTCAATCTCAAGGATATATAATAATGAAATAAGAGAGAGTGAAAAGGGTGACAGAGAACAGCCAACCCTGGAACACAAATCTTGTACAGTTGAAGACATCATCAGGATCAGGACACCTTTTTTTTTTTGTATGAAATTTGGACAAGATTCTTCTGTTTCCTTTCTCGTCTGTAATCAAAGTGTGTATTGAATGTTGCATTGTCCAGAATGTTCAGATTCCAGACAATGCAATGCTTCCTTGAACTCTCAAAGTTCAGTGTTCATGGCACTACAAACAGAGGTCCAATGCCAAACCAGAAAAAACAGGCCCATGACCATCATACTGCCACTTGTGAATTTCGTAGTTAGGGTTACACAATCTGGTAAGAGACGTTTACCAGGCATCCACAATGCCTGTATCTTCCTTCCATGCCTATATCTGCTCGGTAAAGGATGTAGAGTGATTCGTTGCTCCATAACACAGTTGCCCAAGCTTTCACATCCCACTCTACAATGCTCCTTGCACCACTGAAGATCACACTGCATGTTGGGTTGAGTGATGTAAGCTTGCATATTGCAGTCCTACCATGGAAACCCATGTTGTGAGCCTCAGTTCTAAATGTTTTTGTGCAGATTCGTGTTGTAGTTGATGCCTGGAACTCTGCATTCAATGTGTCGGCAAACATATTATCCTTTGTAGCACCCTCTAGTCACATTCAGTGAGTGTGGTGGGTCATCCACTACAGGTAGCACTTGCTGTGACTCCCTGTGCTTCCATCTCAGTATGGTAACACTTATTGTTGACCTGCAATAGCCCAATTTGTCAAACAGATATGCCTCCAATATGGCATCCTATCACAACATTGTCAGTTCACCCAGACACTATTGTACTGATTGGGAGCATCATATTCCTCCAGTTTATACTATCTATAAACACATGATTTGTTACATGGCACAATGCACACACTTTGCCCATATTAGTGTCTGTTGACTTCTTTCCAAGCAGTGTATATAACTTGCACCTAAGTTGTAAGTCAGCAGTTTGAACTGAAAGAAATACAGTAGGATGTGAAATCAGGTGTAAGACAAGAGTACATACCATCTCCAGTTATTCTTCATCTATTTGGATCACATTTATGAAGGTAAGTGGCATTGAACCTAATATCAAAAGTGGAAATAATGAACTCAGCTCTACGTTTTGCACTTCTAGGTTAATCCAGTATAACTCTTCAACACTACTATAGCAAATCTAGTATGAAAATCAGGGAAAACATAAAAACAAGGAAAACAGACATTAGGTATTTTGAATGGTAAACCTAGAAACAAGTATAATATTTAATTGTACTTGAATAGATATTCAAGTACAATTTTTGGTGAAAATGGCCAATTAAATATAGAAGTAGGTAACAGAATATTCTGTTATAGTGGTAAGCAGTTGAATAAATTTATATGAAATAAGACAGAAATAAACCAAACACTAAAGTAGCAGTATCCTTCCTTCTGACCACTTGCCTACACACAGCACTGTTGTGTCATAGGTCTTGAGACCTCTTGTGTGTGGGGCTTATATATAGAATTACAAGACAGTGTTCAAACAAGTTTTAACTAATGGATCTGAGAGTTAGGTCACAGTTGGACCAAGAGTGGAGAGTGAACAGATGGCAATCAGTGAAAGAATCTTGTCAAAAATGAAACTAAATAAAGATTTGTGTGTATTGTCACTTAAACAGAATGCAAAAGTTAAGTTTAGCAGAACAGACACGGCATGAAACATCCCAGAGGAAGACTATTATCTGGTGAATTTATGCAGTTTATGGTACCTTATAAGACAAAATGCGAGATTTGGCAGTGCTGGAGTCCTGACAGATAATCAGTTAATTTACAGTAAAATTCTTGATAGGTAGCTTAATTATGTAATATTACTGTAGTATCCTCTACATGCTTCAAGGGTATACAGTAGGAATTTGATGAGATACAGAGGAAAAGTGTGGAAAACTATATTCATCACTAGAATATTAGTTTGCCGCCATATAAACTGCTGTACAATTTAATTTTTCCATGCATAAATTGATTTATATCCTCATAACAATTTTTTATCTTTCAGAAAGCAAAGCATAACTGAATGAACTTTGAGGGAAGCATTATGGAAATTTCTGAAATGAATGGGATTGTTTTTGATTTTCTTCTGTTTGGATATGATATGAATGATACCATTTACTGTTTCATTTTCATTGGTAGGTAAATTATTAAAACTCAAAAACATATCTCAGAAATAACAAAAAAAATTTTTGTAATATAGTGGCTATAGGCAAGTGTACAGTGTACATATAGTTTCCAGAGGGACATAGCTTTTCCTTCTTTGTATAAGGAATTTAAGTGTCTTATGTAATATTCTGTTATTTTGACTAGCAGACATCTGTTTTCTAGAAATCTTATGATCTCTTTCATTCTCAGAGGTTAAAGCAGTAATGTGTAATTAAATTTAATAAAGTGATTCCTGTTCATTTTCAGCTATTCCTGATATTTTTCTAAACGATATCATAATTTACCCTATCATAAATATATTAACAAAATAACACAGTAGTTGCAATACATTTCAATACATGTAGCTCATATTCATCTTCTCTAACTGCATCAATTTGATGTTGCTGTCCATATTACATCATTTTTTTCAGTTTTGTGCACTACTGGAGACTTAAGGCTACAGTTATATTATGAGTGTATTTCCAAACAAGAATCTTGAATTTTTACTCTGATGGATAGCTGTTGTCTGGGTTTCAACATCATTTAACTAATTAGATGCTCCATAATATCACTAGCTGCAACATATCATGGACTGAAAAAAAGTTATGTCATTAACAAAATTTAGACATACTACTTTTGGTTTCTATTTAAATTTAGTGCAAATTGTGTTTTATCCAATTATTTACTAAAGTCACAATATAATAATATTCATACTCTTACAATTAAAAAAAGATGCATTAATTGTCATGTAATTTTAACTAAATTGTTAGGAATAACTTATAATACTAAGAAAAGTGATCAGAACATTCTCTAGAATTTAAAAATATATATTTATGACAAAAGTTACTCTCATAATTTTTTAAAAAAGTGTTTTGCCTTACTGTAGAAGGCATAGAACTTAATGTATTTATAGGGAAAAATAAAAAATTTAATACCATTATTACTGTTAAGGCAATTTATTTAAAGATCCAATCATAACTCATTCATGTTCTGCATACTCTCCCCAGTATTCATCTGAAAGGTACTTATCCCTTACACCACAGCAAAACCTGGTACAAATTGAGATTTAATGAACCCTATGATAACCAACCACCCTAATCTGAATAATAGTAATGATGTTCTAAAAATCTTAAGAATATGGATGGCCTACATCTGACTCACATAACTTCTCTTTCAAGAGGATGATTGTATTCCATCATTTGGACTTGAGATTGCAAGCAATCTCCAACTTTAGTATTCTAGGTACTAATATAGTAATAACCTCAATCCTTATTTTAGATAAAATACCTTACAACCCAACCAATACTAATGCTACCAGCATTAAGCAATTAAAAATAGTGTCTTTTAAAACTAGTAAAAACAATAGGACTCTGGCTTTGATTTTTTTTCCTCACCAGAGATCAGTCTAGGCAGTTATTGGTAATACTTTGGTATGCTATCCAACGTCACAGTAGTAATGTGCACTATGTCATATACACCAGATTGATAGATCTTAGGAAAGCAAGTACTCATTAACATCTGCTTCTCACATAACTTTTCTCTCTACATTCAATAAAATTATTCTTTCACATTCTTTCTTTCTTGTATATCCCTTAGGGATATAAGGGAGGTGCACTAATAATTTATTAGTGCACCTCACGGCAATACTCGTAGTAGGGGTACAAGTTCTGTTCGCTACAAACTTGATATTAACTAGGTCTGGCTACTCACTGATGAGACCTCAATAAAGGTCGAAACCGGTCTGGGTAGTTACCTTCTCTCATAATGTGAACAGAAATACAGTTCCTAGGAGCTAAGTTCACATTATGGGCAAATATCAAGAATAGTGATCGGAGCTCGCTCCACCTCTACCACGAGTTGCCCCAGCTTGGGATCAGTGCTGCAGTATCCAGGTATTTTGCTTACGCTTGGAATCGCCGAACTTTATATATATAGTTTTTACTATATTCGGCATGAAACTCTTTGAGTTTCTTATTCGGCTAAGAAACTATATGGGATGTAATATCCCTTAACTTAAACATGCTAAAATTCATTTGAGTTGTGTAACCAGTTTCTTTTCATAACTTTTTGCTCTTATTCTCATGACATTCCTTTCACATCATTCTCTTCTTATGGATCTCTTGCTTAATACAGTAGCATGAAAGTTTTAACCATTAAATCCTTCCAACTGCAGCATTATAGAAGTTTTAACTTTTGTTATTGTAAAAAGTTTAATTTATTAACTCCTGATCATTGATTTTGCCTTTTGTGAAAATAGGCTGCCAGTAGTATCAGATTTCTATCTGAAATCAAGCACACAAGATCCTAGATTATGTATTTGCTATGATAATTCACTATTGGATATCGGCTACCAAAAAAGATGGATAGATATAGACCAGAGAGAGAGAGGAAGACCAGCAACAATATGGAAATGTTGTTGCTGGTCTTCAAATGCCTAATCCTTGAAGAGAAGAATTTACTATCTATTCTCAAAATTCAATCTTAATTCCAACATTAATTAAGTAAATCGATTCAAGGAAAAGAAAAAAGCATATCAACAGGTCCTGGAAAGTAAGTCAGCTTGTGCTCATAGAGAATACAGAGAAATATGTCAGAAAATGAATCTACTGTGTAGCTAAACAAAGGTCATGGGAAGACTTTGATAAGAACATAGAAAATAAATATCAGGGAGCCTCAAAATATTCTGGAGGTGTTAAAAAAAACCTTAAAAATGAAGGAAATGTTACTGTAAAAAGAATGAAAGGTGATGGTGACAAAAATTGGAGATAAAGATATCCTTGATGTATGGAGTAATTACATCGAAGGATGGCCAAATGAAACAATCAGTGACAGCATGATAATACAAAATGCTCAACAGGTACTCTCTCTTTCTCTCTCTCGAGGGTACGTATCAGGAATATGATGATGATGAGACATTAAATCAGGAACACATATCAATATGTGAAGTAGAAAAAGCCATCAAAAGCTTTTTCTACTTCAAATGTTAAAAGCACTGCATAATTCAGGCCTTGACAGATGATTGGAGTAGAACTCTCATAGTATGCATCTATGAAAAGGGAAATAAAACAATGTAAGAATTACAGAGGTATTTGTATTTCCTTAATGAATGTTCCTGGTAAGATTTAGGCAAGTATAATTAAGAAATTGCGGAGATAAAGTGGAGATTTTAGTGTCCTAAAGGGAAAGGAAGCTTGGTGAAGAACAAGCTTGATCCAGGCCTAATAGAGGTTGTCACGATCAGTTTTTCACTTTAGGACAAATAGTTGAAAATCATGGGGAATATAACAAGGATCTGTATTTAAGTTTCATAGATCTGGAAAAGGCATATGACAAGGTGCCAAGAAGAAAGATATTCAAAACACTACAGTTATATGGTGCAAATGGGACATTATATCAAGCAATACTTCTTATTTGAGTTGTAAGTCAGCAGATAGAATTGAAGGAGGTATTGGAAGATGGTTTGATGTACATCCCTGTCTCAGGTGTGAGACAGGGATGCACATTATCCCCTCTGTTATTCATCATTTATTCTTCCTCTTTATAGTGCTTTTATCCTGCTTAATGCAGGGTCTGTTATGATTATGCAACTGTGGGAAATCCCAACCAGCATGTCAGAGAAGACTAGATAAAGGTTCTTCGTGTCTTGGGTGGGAATCAAACCTGGGTCTTTCTGACGAAGGGTGTCGTGTATACCGACTGAGCTACGGAGGCTCTGTTCTGTTATTCATCATTTATATGGATCACATTATTAAGGAAAGTGGTGTTAAACCTCATGTCAAAATTGGGGATGTTAATCTCCACTCCTTACTTTATGCAGATAATGTTATATTTCTAAATAAATCCAGTACAAGTCTGCAAGATTCCTTGACTAAATTGAATAACTGTTGTAATAGATATGGTAAGAAGGTCAGCAATAACTATGCAGAGACAATGAAAATAGACAGAAACATTGAAAATATCAACTGCATTGTGAATGGAGAATCTATAGAATAGAACAAGTAAAACATTTCAGCTACTTAGGCACGATTTTTAGTGAAGATGGTAAATTAAATATGGAAATAGACAATAGAATCAACAAAGCTGGTATGGTAGGAAGTCAAATGAATAAATTTATATGGAGTAAGAGAGAAATTAGCCAAAACACTAAATTAGCTGTATACAAGACAGTGTTCAAACCAATTTTAATGTATGGGTTTCAGTAAAAGTTGAACAACATTTCTTTATTTCTTCAGTGGAAACAGTTATTACCTTGAAAAGCATCTTTCTCTTATGAAATTCTTGAAATTAATTGTAGATTTTCTATACATCGTAAGAGAGATGAAAGTTAATGTTTGGATAAAAAAAAATCTCATTTTCAAACACTCTTCATTCTTCCTTTAAATGCCAACTAGAAAGATTATGGTAAAACATTCTTTCTTTCTGGTTTCATTTTCAAAATTCAGATTCTTTTTCCCTCTTCCTGTATACACACATACACAGTGTGCCTGTTAAGTAATGAGATAATTATTATTTTGAATCTGTATAATTGAAATTGTCAATTACACAGATTCAAAATATTCTCCAACTCTACACAAAGCCAGAAATTGTTTCACAGGCAGTGTACAGACGCGTTGTTGTGGAACAGTTCTTTCCTGACGCATCGCACGAAGGACTACAGACATTGCATTACTCCTAAATAATACTAACCACTCACTGTGGTGCCCTCAGGAACAAAATTGTGGATAATTTTAGCAGCGTCAAAACAATGACCATTGTCTTGACATGTGATTTTTGCAACTTGACTTTCTCCTGCTTGTGAGATGTTCCATGCTCTGGCATTTGTTTCTAGATCAAACTGAAAACATCAACTTTCATCACCAGTGACAATTTTTGCAACACTATAAATTAAAGATGCCAAGAAATTATATTCTTGGTTTAATACTTCATCCAAGTTTAAGCAAACAAAGTTTGCATGTGAAGTAAAGTCTGGGCAGTGACCTTTTCCATAATGCATAGCATTATACTTGTCTGCAAGGATATGTGCTTTACATTAGGTGATACTAAGACAAGTGATGTGCAGTTATTTGCCTCTATATACGAGTTGACCAGTTGTGAAGTTACTTCATGTGCAAACTTTGTTTATACTTGGATAAAGGATTAAACCAAGAATATAATTTATTGACATCTTTAATTTATAGTATAACAAAGTGGAAAAACTTGCAACATCTTTGCAACAGATCATGATCAACTGCAAATTTTGACAAAATTCAACCCGATGCTCTCTCTGTTCATGTGTCAACGTGTGTGACACAAACCTCGAGCAAATCTTCCTCTTGTGGAGATCTCTTTCTAAGATTAATATGGATGTTTTCTTAGTGATACCAAGCTGTACAGTGAATAGCCTAGTGGTTATTTGCCTATAATGGGTAGTTTCCCTAGCTTTCACCACTTCACTTGTCCATGAAGAAACTGGCCATCTGCAGCATGGTTCATTCTCCAGGGGCTCCCTCCCCCTCTTTAAACATTGAAAACGGTGGAACACATGTGCACGGCGCAGACAGTCATTGCTGTAAACTTTTTTTTTAGGTCTTTAGCACTTCTCTATCAGTTTTTCCTAATTTACAGTAAAATTTTATCAGTGCTCTTTGCTCCATGATGCAACTTCTGACATGCTCCACTCACACATTACTTCAATAGTTGCCACACGAAAACTGCTGCGTCACCTGACAATAAAGTTGCACCTGCGATTACAACATCCTCTAGCAGTCAAAAACTATAAACATGTTTGTTACTTTTATTCAAAGGCTGTCCTGTACAAAATTCAGTTGCATTACTTAACAGCAGTAGCAAGATAATTCCTAAACATTACTATTACAGTTGATCTGGTGACCTATCAGCCATTATGTCAAATAACTGTTTTAAAGCTTTATCCTCAAAAAGTAGAAATGTTCTCTCCATAATATCCTCTGTAATTCTGAGAACAGAGCCCTTGCTTTCCCCCCCCCCCACTCTATAATAATAATAAAACTGGTGTAAGAGAACAGACCAGTTTTATCACAACACATTGTTCTGAAATGAAATGAACCCCTGCAGCTACATCAACCATAAAAAACATGAATAACTGATGTGCTGGACAGAAATTTGTGATCATCCAATAAAACTCAGTACCATATACTGAAAGAATTTGGTATGAGGTGAATGTCTTTTTTAAGACTGGTTCACGAGTTGACAGTTCTTATGTCACCACGTGTTTAATGGATGTCAGAGATATTTGTTTTCACTGGTACTCCTGCCAGTGCTTACAAAAAGTTTCCCGTATGATTTCCAATGGATGCCATGTCAACAAGCAAGTAGCTTGGTTTGCAATGACGAGATGAGTGTTTGAATATCTGCATCACAGCAAGAAAGTCAGTCTGTCATGCCATTTCAAGCCTTATCAACTAGTGTGGAAGATAAACAAGTCTGTGAATCAGCAGCAATGAGGACTACCCCCCCCCCCCAAACCAAATTATCTAAACTGTTTAGTTGCTGCTATAAAGATGTACAGATGGTCTTTTAATAAAGAATATGCAAAAAAAAAAAGTTCTTGACCTTTTTTCAAGAAGCACATTTACAGTTGCTAATAAAAAAAAATTTTTAAATGTAACATTTGAAAAATTATTTGAAGTCAAATTCAAGAAAGGAAAGAAACAACTATTCATTGCATTTTATTTAAAAATATATATATATAGCAAAATTTAAATGAAAGAAAAATTTGCATGTAAAACTTTCCACTCAGCTTCTTCAATAATACAACATTTTGCATTGAAATTAGTAAATTTTTAGATTTGCTTTGTTTGACAAGCATGACTTTTTCCTAAATTTTGTGGGTGAATGATACTAATTAAACAATTCATCAACTGAAAAAATTTATATTGAATTACGAAGATTTTATTTTAATAATAAAAACCGTTCAAATGTATGACCTGAAAACAGATCAAGCATACATTCACATGCAAGAAAACATACTATTGTTCATGTATCATGCATAACGTGATGACCATTGAATGTTTTTTTTTTTTTTATTTGTCTTGCATACCATGAGACAAAAAATAGGTGACCTGTTCTTTTTTTCTGACTAACTGGAAACAAATCTAATACATAAACATTTTAAAAAAAAATTTAACAAAGTTTAATGGGCTTGAAATAAATAAATTAGGGCATGTTTTTTGTTTTAGTATTTATTCATGCCTAAAAGTTGAAGCATCAGAGATAATATAGTAATGATAATAAATAAAAATTATTGCACAGACCTCCATAGAGTCTGAATACTCATCATGAGAGATCCAAACTCTCCACACAATGTCATAATTCTCCTTAAACTCCTTTATTCATGCCTAAAAGTTGAAGCATCAGAGATAATATAGTAATGATAATAAATAAAAATTATTGCACAGACCTCCATAGAGTCTGAATACTCATCATGAGAGATCCAAACTCTCCACACAATGTCATAATTCTCCTTAAACTCATTGACAGATAAAGCACTTACAATCACTTCCACTCATTTACCACTTTCCAAGCAAAATATCTAGTCCTCATACAGCTTTACTAACTACACTCTTAGTCAGTTTCCATGGATGACCTTTTGTGTTGCTCCTCTCTTTGCAACAATCCTATAAAATCCTTCTCATTAATTTAAATGTTTCTATCATAGCCTCTTTTTTTTGCCAATCAACCAGCTTTTGCAACTCACTAACTCTCAATCTATCGTCATGGGGAGCATTCCGCAAACCACTTATTTTTTCACTTGCCTCCAGATCCTCTCCATTACTTTGTCATCTCCTAGAAACCCAGGTGGTCAGGTCAGACATGAGCAGAGTAATCTAGATGTGGATATATGAAGGCCTTATAAAGAGGAATGATTACTTCCTTATCTGTGCTTGTTAGCATGTTCTTGAATAGCCAAGTAATCCCTGTGAACTGCCTTGGCCACCTCAACAGTATGCCTTCTGAAATTCAACTTTTATCTACCCCACTCTCTTCCAAATCACTAGCTTCATCAGTTTCCTGGAATACAGTTCCTTCAAAGTAGCACACAACTTGCAATATTTTTATCTGAAAAATGCATAACTTTGTACTTTTTCACATTAACACCCATTATCTTTTGCCCATACTGTCAGCTGATTTAAATCATCCTGCAAGCTCTCTACATTCAATTTAGCATTATTGGCAAACAGCTGAATATTTTCATGAAGAAAAAAATAAATCATGTACCTGAGAAAATCAGTTATGTGGATGTCACAGTATAAAACCATGCAATGCACAGATGCACTCAGTACAATCCCATCCACAGAAACTTCCTATAACTTATTAGTACCGTGACTGAATAAAAGGTTATACAATGGTGGGGAATTTCTCTCCAAACGAAATATTGTTCCTAGAACTTGCAAAGAGATTCCCATTGACAAAAGTAAAAGTTGTCTGCTATCTACTGCCACAGTGGGATTTAATCCTAGAGCCTCTTGTTCAGTGACCAACAGGAGACTACAAACACGACTTATGAAACTCTGTTTTAAACTTTAATCCACCATTTGCACAGCATCCACACTTCAGATGTGTGAACAAAAATAATGCTCTACAGTGAAAATTTTCTCTTAAGTATAAGCACTGTGTTTTAGCACAAAGGTCATATTAAAGCAACATAACACAATCTGCTTATAGTGCTGTTACACTTTAGCATAGTGTTTTTCAAACTTTTCTGAATGTGACCCCCTGTAAATAAATAAATACATTTTATATCTCAAACCAGAAGATGCACAATATATGAGGGTGGTCTGAAAAGTTCTCGGCCTCAATCATAAATGGCAATACTATTGGCAAGATTTTTTTTCTAAGTTAGTACATCTGTCATAAGCATCCATGTGAAATTGTAAGTCATTCTATTGACTACAGGTAACCCTCGTATAACATGGATGTTAGGTTCCACAGAAATATCGCATTATGCGAGCCTTATATCACATAGAAAAAGTAGGGTTACGTTCCGAAATAGTTTTTTTTTAATTATATAAACAAAAATGACATCCAACAAAAAATATTTTTATTTAATTCATGTAAGTTAAGAAAACATATAAACTATGAAACAAAATACATAGTATAAACTTATATAAAAATACAAATTGTATGTAAACTTCATTGCACATAATGCATAAATGTTTTAGACAAAAGTGCATATTTTAATTATCACTGTCTTCAAAACGAACATTTTGTAAATGTTCTTTATTTACCAGTGGCCGGACATCGTCATCTCTTGGACATCATTTGTATAATTCTCATTGCATACTTCGGCTGGTTTAGTTATCAAGAAATCAGTAATAAGTAAAAATCTTACCACTATGCTGCAATTTTTTTATTAAGTTCATAATATGGAGCTAAACAAATATCCAATTGTCTCATGAATTTTCCAGAGCGGTCCATTGAGGGATCATCATCTGTAAAATAACTTCCTTTCTTCATCATCATCATCATCAAATTCCTGCCATGTACCCTCAAGGGGTGTACAGGATATGACAGTACTACATGAAAAAATTACATCATTAATAACTTCCTATCTACAATTTTCCTCCAAATCAGTCTGTTACTTGTCAAGACTCCAACATTATCAGATCTTATATTTCTATCGTCTAAGGCACTTTGTACCATATCAATCCACCTATATCTTGGTCTTCCTCTGGGTCGTTTTCCTGCCAACCTGCCAGAGAACACTTGTTTTGCTAATCTTTCCTCTCCCATTCTATTTAAGTGACCATACCATCTGAGATTAGCTCTGCTAACGCATTCCTGAATGCTGACAATGTCAAGTTCTTTCCTAATATCCTCATTTTTAATATGATATTGCCATTGATTCCATCTGTTCACGCCTCTAATCTTTCTCAGGACTCTCATATCTGCAGTCTCTAGTCTTTGGTCAAGTGTTTTACTTCTGACCCAGCTCTCAGATCCATAAGTTAAAATTGGTTTGAACACAGTCTTGTATACAGCTAATTTAGTGTTCCGACTAATTTCTTTCTTATTCAATTGACTTCCCACGATACCAGCTTTGCTGATTCTGTTGTCTATTTCTATATTTAGTTTACCATCTTCAGTAAAAATTGTGCCTAAGTAGCTGAAATGTTTTACTTGTTCCACAGGTTCTCCATTCACAACACAGTTGACATTTTCAATGATTCTGCCTATTTTCATTGTCTTTGTCTTTTTATTGCTGACCTTCATACCATATCTATTACAACAGCTATTCAATTTAGTAAGAGAATCTTGCAGACTTGTAGCGGATTTATTTAGAAGTATAACATCATCCGCATAAAGCAAAGAGCTGACATTAACATTTCCAATTTTGATATCAGGTTTAATACCACATTCCTTCATAATGTGATCCATATAGATAATGAATAACAGAGGGGATAATGTACATCCTTGTCTCACACCAGATTTAACATTAAACCATCTTCCTGTACTTCCTTCAATTCTAACTGCTGACTCACAACTCAAATAAAGACTAAGTATTGCTTGATATAATGCCCCATTGACACCATATAACTGCAGCGTATTGAATAGCTTCTCTCTTGGCACCTTGTCATATGCCTTTTCCAAATCGACAAAACTTAAATACAGATCTTTGTTATATTCCCATGCTTTCTCGACTATTTGTCGTAAAGTGAAGATCTGATCCTGACAGCCTCTATTTGGCCTGAATCCAGCTTGTTCTTCACCAAGCTTTTCTTCCACAATTCTTCTCAACCGTTTCTCAAGTATACTTGCATAGATCTTGCCAGGAACACTCAGTAGGGAAATACCTCTGTAATTCTCACATTCAGTTTTATTTCCCTTTTTATATATGGGTACTATGAGAGCTCTACTCCAATCATCGGGAATTCGTCCCTCTGTCCAGGCTTTCTGAACTATGCAGTGCAGCCACTGTAAGACTCTTATACCACCATACTTCAGCATTTCTGGTCGAATATCATCTACTCCTGCTGCCTTTCCACATTTCAAGCCTTTGATGGCTTTTTCTACTTCAAGTATGGATATGTATTCCTGACTGCATGCCTGGTCAGTGTTTTTTATCACTGTGCTGTCATCACTGCTTGTTTCATTTAGCAGTTTTTCAAAGTAATTACTCCATACTTCAAGGATATCTTTTTCTCCTGTTTTCATTTCACCTTTATCATCTCTAATTCCTTTTACAGCACTCTTTCCTCCATTCCTAAGCTTCTTCAACAACCTCCAGAATATTTTGCCACCTTCTTGATATTTATTTTCTATATTCTTGCCAAAGTCCTCCCATGACTTTTGTTTAGCTAGTTTTACACACTGTTTAGCTTTCTTACATTTGTCTCTGTATTCTGTAAGAGTAAAAGCTGACTTATTTGCCAGGAACTTTTGATATGCTTTCTTCTTTTCCTTCACTGCCTCTTTAACTTCCTGTGTCCACCAGGGAGTTCTGATTTTTTTATCTTTGCACACAACCTCACCACATGCCTCTCTGGCAGAATCAATCAATATTTCCTTCAGAGTTTGCCACTGAATCTCCAAGGTTTGATTCCTGTTCTCAAACTCTTTCATTTTCTTTTCAATAATATTTCTGTATTTTAGTCTACAGTTTACATCTGAGAGCTGCTCAACTTTTATTCGCTTTAAAACTTTCTTACATGTTATTCTTTTCAATATGAAATTCAATTTTATCCTGCTCAAGACTAAATAGTGATCACTTCCAATTTCAAATCCTCTGTACACTCTGGTGTCCTGCACCAGGGAGAAAACATCACTATCAACAATAACATAGTCAATGAGACTTTTCTTATTCCTAGCCTCTTCTCTCCATGTGAATTTGTGCACATTTTTATGTTGGAACATGGTGTTCGTAATAACCAGTCCATGTCCTGAGCAGAAATCCAACAGATATTTGCCATTATTATTAGCTTTGCTCTTTTCTCCAAATTTTCCCAAAATATTTTTGTATGTCTCACAATCATTTCCTACTCTACTATTTAGATCCCCAACAAGGACCAACTTTTCCTTTTTCATTGTGTCAGTTGCTTTTTCTAAAGCCTCAAAAAATTCCTCCACTTCTACCTTAGTAGAACCTTCTGTGGGACCATAGGCACAAATAAGTCTCATTGTCCAGTTCCCCATTCTCATATTTGCCCACATTACTCTACTTGAGACTGACTGCCATTCAAGAAGATTAGCCTCGTATTTTGTGTTGAATACTATGGCTACTCCTTCTTTTCCTTGATTGTTATTGCCTGAATATAACATTTTGTATTTATTGCTCAGAAAGATCTCACCAGTTTTGGTCTTTTTTGTTTCAGTCACCCCTATTATGTCGATCTGGTACTTAACTTAACTCCTAACTTTCTTGCCAAGTCCAATTCTTCTGCTAATTTCTTTAACGAATTCATCACAATCAGAATCTTTGGCAGAACTTCCCTGCCATTTGGTTCAATGGCATCTATTAATTGTACCAGTTCCTCCTAATTTAAATATTTCTCCATCAATTAATACAACTAATTTCGTTTTCAACCATATCGCAAAAGCCCTCTAAGTGGCCATTACTATAAAAATAAAATTGTTACATAAAAAAGCATTACATATTGTATGTTACTCACTAGAAAATAGTGCTCAGTTTGAGATTAACACACTTTTGATTTTTAATGTGCTTTCCTGGCAGAAAATGAAGAAATTTTCAACAATAAACACTTTATACAGTAAACAACTGACGTACATGCATGCTAAAGAGTATTTCCCCTAATGTGAATTTGCTACTTATAATTACGTGCAATATGGGCAGACGCAAAATTAACGAAGATAAAATTAGATTTTTAAGTCGCTTAATATATTTTAAAATATATTAAAAGATAAAGGGTTACTACAATTTATAGACTGTTTTTATTGAAACTGTGTTGTATAAGTACCATATTGAACAAGGTTTACAATTTGTAGACCATGTTGTATAAGTACCACGTTATACGAGGGTTACCTGTAGTTTGTTTTTATACAGCTGTCTGAAGCAAAAGTATTGCTTGAAATAGATAAAATTGAGTATCATGCGGTTATAAAATTCTTTGTAAAAGAAGGTTTAAAGCCAAAAGAAATTTATTCAAAGTTAATAAAAGTTTATGGGCACTGTTCTCCTTCGTTTTCGACAATTAAGAAATGGGCTGCCGAGTTTAAACGTGGCTGTACCAGCCTTGAAGATGATCCATGTGAAGGATGTCCAAAAAAAGTGTAACACCACCAGAAATCATTGATCAAGTGCACGATATGGTATTGGATGACTGGCGAGTCAAAGTGCATGAAATTGCTGAGACTATAGGCATTTCAAAAGAATGTAGGATATATTTTGCATGAAGAATTGCATATGAAAAAACTTTGAGCAAGATGGGTGGCGTGCATGCTCACAAAACGCACTCAAAAATTAAAAACTGATTATGTGTGTCGATTTTGTACTATGGATGAGACTTGGATTCACCATTACACACCAGAATCCAAACAGCAGTCAAAACAGTAGACAGACGCCAGTTGTTCTGCACCAAAGAAGACAAAGTCAGCAGGAAAGGTCATGGCATCAGTGTTTTGGGATGCTAAAGGCATTTTGTTTATTATCTTGAAAAGATAAAATTTTAACTGCCTCTTCTCCCAGAGCTTTGAGCTCAATAGGTATTCCATCCCCTCCTGGTGTTTTCTTACTGGATAGCTGTTGCAGTGCCCACCTCACTTCACTCTCCAGTGGTACTGGCTCGTATGTAATCCTGCTCTTCAAATTTCTCAGTAATTTTGGAGTCCTTTCTGTATACTCTTTCAATCTTTCTTTGATGTCTGCAGATTCTGTAAGATATCCTTTGTGATTACACTTCAGTATTGTCACCTTGGTGCTAAACTTCCCTGATCTTTTTGAAAAGATCTCTTGTTTTGGTCTTCTGTTTGTTGGCATTCCTCGTTAAATATTTTTCCTTCTCTCGTCTTTGAAACTCTGCATTCAAATGCCATACTTACTGCAAATTTCCTGGCGTCTTCATTTTTCCTCCTTTTCTGAGCAGTTTTGATGGCATCTTCTGACAGCCATTTAGACTTCTTACAAACTGTTCGAATATACTTCTTTACTTCTGTTTTAATTATATCTTTAATTTCTTCTCATAGTTCATCTGGTTCTCTTTCACAGAAATTGAGCATGTTGAATCTGTTCTGTATACTAATACTGTATTGTATTCGGTCGGTATGTTTCCAAGATCATATCTGATTGACATTTGCGTTTTCAATTTCCATAATTTCACATGTATCGTAGCCACTAATAATTCATAGTCTGTTCCACAGTCTGCACCTGGAAAAGTCTTGACAGACTGAATTGCATTTCTCCATCTTTTTTGTCTAAGTATATAGTCAATTTGATTTCTGTATTTCCATCAGGTGATATCCATGTGTACAATCTCTGTTGTTTAAAGCAGATGTTAGCAACAAACAAAATTATTCTCTGCACAAAACTCAACTAGTCTCTTCCCTGCAGTGTTACGAATACCTAAACCAAAATGACCTGTTGTTCCTTGGTTTCTTCCCCTTTTGCATTCCAATTTCTGATACGTAGCTGTAAATCTCACTTTGGTGTTGCATCTATCACTTCTTGTAACTTGCCATAAAATTCTTCTGGTGCCTCTGTAGTGGGTGCATAAACCTGTATGATGGTCATATTCATTGGATGTCCACTGACTCTGAGAGAAATTATTCAGTCACTCACTGGATTATAGCCTATACATACCTGGCCATCTTTTTCCTGAGTTAGAAAGATACTCCATTTTTATGACTTGTCTCATGTCCTGAGCAGGGGCATGCCAGTAGTGTCCGGCGCGTGTGCAAAACTTTAGTTGCCGTCCTTATCCCCCCCTCCAATAAAAAAATCACTTTAAAAAAACGTTTTTTTAAAGTATTTCCTCCTCTTTGGCACCTGTGTGCATCGCACATATAGTCAGCGTGCCCCTGGTCCTGAGTAATACACCATATAGTCCCCTGACTGAAAATGGCCCATTCCTATCCATCTAAGTTCACTTATTCCCATTATGTCCAGCTTCTTGTGCTCCATTTCCATCTTTATTATTTCCAGCTTACCTTGGTTCATACTTCTAACATTCCATGTTAAAAGTATGAACCAAATGTTATGGGTTCTTGTGAAACAGGGGGCCTCCCTTTTCCAACTATCAACATCTGCGACCAAGCTTCCTTTGGGGTTTGACTTGGACACATCATAACTGGTTCTACTTTTTCCCCAGGTGCATGTTGGATACCTTCAGGCCCAGGGGTCTTACCATATCCTACTCTCTCATTTTTGGATGTTCATAGAATGTTCTTGGCAAGGTACTCTTCGCCATGCAGTACGATCTTGGTAAAGGAGAGGCTTATTCTCTGTTTTAGAGATGCCATAAAACTAGTGCCTGATCTTTTAGATTTTCCAGTACAAGATGCTGCAGAACCAATGGTGGTTGAACTTTCTGCTTCTGGCATGTAGAAAGGAATTGTATTCATCAGATGAAAGCAATTACAAACTTGTTCAACATATCTCATCTGATTAAACCAAAAGGAATTAAATTAACTTGTTCAAAATCAGAATTGATGTAAATAATGAAACATTAGCTCAGGGAATGAAAATTTTATTTGCTGTTGCATAATGTCCTTTATTGCCTGATGTAAGACCACTACCCTGCTTACTAGATGCCTGAAGTGCAGGAGTATACTAGCTCAGGGGGCAAGTGGGCCTAAATATATTTAGGCCCATTTGTCTTTTTTTTTTTAATAAGCATTTTTTTTTTTTAAATGCTTCTCAAATATTGGTAAGTAGATGTGTGAAATACACTTGTATAAGACATTGTAATGAATGTGAATCTGCTTAGGCAGTTCCATAATGAAAGTGACATCATATCCCCCACTATTTCAGACCTGGACCAACTGCATGTCAGTCCTTCAACTATTCAGCTTTTGTTTACTTTATAACAGATGTATTTGTGACTGCCAAATAATAGTAATAACTACTTTTATGCTAAGTTATAGTCTTATATAATATATAGTGTTATTATGTCATAACGCACCATAAATATGCCAAAATTGAAAGTGGCAGGTAATTGGGAAAAGTTAAGAAAAAAGAAAATTGTTACAAGCCAAAATTAACAGGTATATAAGGTCTATTCAAAAAGTTCCGAAACATAATTTATTAAAATATATACAAAAGCTTATGAACTATAGGAACATATCCCCTTTGAAATATTCTCTTCTGTCACATTTTGTTGATTTTCATTTACGTTTTGAAATGTTCGTCCTTTATGCACAGATTTTTGACAGAGCAGAATGCTATAATTGAGCCTTCAATTCTGGGTTATAGCTATAAACCCACATCTTCACCTATGGTGATGCTCCTGATGAAATTGAGATCCTGAGCAACAAAATCTTTGAGCTCCCAACAAACTGTAATTTGATGATCCTTCTGAGTGAGAGGTCTTAGCACAAACTTTGCAACAACCCTCCTCATTTCCAAATCTTCCTCAGAATTTTGGTAGCAGGATCCAACTGAGATTATTGTTTCACAGGCTAACAGTAATTTGCCAATTGTTGATGACCTTCTTGCAAACATGAGCTAACAAATTGTGGGTGTAGAATGTTGAGGGTTGCCCAGAATGAGTTTCATCTTCAATCTGAGTTCAACCATCTTTAAACCTTTTAAACTAATCAAATTTCTTTGAGTAGCTTAAGGCATCATCATCCCAAAAAGCTGTTTTAAGCATCTGATAACCTTCTATGGCTTTTTTTTTTTTTGCAAGTTTAATGCAAAAACTTAACGCACCCACATCATTCATTAATTCTTGATATCACGATGCTCAAAATTCATTTAAGCACTGCGGGTGACTGAAGTGACAGTGACTTCAGACTTGTTTCATCATATCCACATGCATATCTGCTTACAAAACTTTGCGGTAGCTTGTCCAGTTCTTTGTAATAATTGTCAGGAGCATTCTGATCAAACCTCATATTTTTACATACCACTTCACAATCATGATTCTTCAAGTGTAATGTGACCAACCAGTCTTCTCTGTCATCATCACTGAATGCAAATGTGGTTCTAAATAGTTTGAAGAAACGCAGTTGTTTGATTTTATAAATAGAGAGTCCGTCAAAAAAAAAAAAATGTATACACTAACAGATGTCATCTATGGACTTTTTTCAAAGTTGGATTGAATTATGGTAGCAATGTATAGTATGATGTTCTCTCGAAATATATCGTTACTCACATGAATACCAGCATCAACACATGACTGGTAAGACAGTCAAACAAAATGGCCGAGGCACGATTGTCATTCGAGGAATGCAAGACCATTTTAAAACAATATTTCAAATTTGAGAATGTTGTTGAAATTCAACGATAACGGAGGCATGAGTTTGCAACACATCTTCCAACATGCCTGACAACTGCACATATTCGTGATAAGTTTGAGACCCATATGTGTGATGTACACAAGGGAAGATCCAGGAGGCCTTGCACAGCAACAAGTCCTGCTTCCTCAGTTATGGTGTCGAAACAGTTTGCACGCTCGCCACAGAAGTCTACCACACGATTATGTGAGATAGAAGTACCGGTGCAAGCATACGGCGCATTCTTAAAGCAGAATGGAAAGTTTACATCCCAAGATTATTACATGCAATGAATGAAGACGATCCTGATCTAAGGATGCAGTATTGTGAGTGGTTCAACACATGGTAGATGAGGCGTTAGTGAGGAAGATGGTTTGGTCTGATGAAGCGCCATTTAAGCTTAATGGAACAGTGAATCGGCATAATTGTGTTTACTGGACTCAAGAAAATCTGGGCGTTCATGTGGACAAGGCAGTCAATTTACCTTAGCTCAATGTCTGGTGTGGACTGTCATCTAGGATTTTAATAGGACCATTCTTCTTTGAGGGTCAAGTGCACCTAGGCATGCTACGCACATCCATTTTACCTACCATTCATGCACTTTATGGGAATGATCAATTTCTCTTCCAATAAGATGGCGCACTACCACCAAGATGTGAGAGCTTACCTTGATGAGAGTTTGCAGGGACAATGGATAGCACAAAGAGGTGCAGTTGAGTTCTTCTGATTTAACACCCTTGAACTTCTACCTTTTGGGGACTCTAAGGGATGTAGTGTATCGTAGAAAACCAGCTACACTGGTGGCCCTTCAGAAAAATTGAAACAGCATGTGCAGCAATCCCACTGGACACTTTGGCCAACGTTGCCCAAGCAGTAGTTCGCCATAATAATGTGTCTGGATGCTAATTGTAATCACTTTGAGCACCTTGTGTAATTGTAGAAGTCAAAGGTAACTTATATTCATCCCTTGATGTCTGTATAAATTTAGTATTACAATTTTTATACAGGTTTTTCTTTAGCTGAAGTGTGTATACATTTTTTTTTTGACGGACTCTGTATATCTGCACCACAGAGCTCTGTGATGTTAGCATTAATGATAAATAGCAATGTAGAGTATACTCCTGATATTAAGCAGGCCATTCCATCAACTTCACCATGTTTTGATATTTCCACCTATGCCTAAAGAGCTGTTAAATTCAGAATCTTTTGCTGGTAACCATAATAATTTTGTTTCTGTTGGATTATCATACTCATCCTCATATGAACATAAAAGCAGGCTTATGCCCAAATTATGCCCAAAACAGTGATCCAAATTACTTTTTCAAGTTTCAACACCAAGTTTAATAAGTAATTTCTGAATGATCAGAAATTTCAAAAAAATTTTAATAAAAATCCTTGCAACATCAAAATTTGTAACAATGGCAGATGAAGTTTTAGAAGTACAAAGCACTGAAATATTTGTGGAAATAGATTTCAAAGAAAAACAGACCACTATGTAATGTAACAATGGATGGATTTTGCAAGAAGATGGAAAAAAAAGATTCAACTCTTACTGATTATGTATTAGATAGAAATACTAACAATAATGATAATTGTGGCGAAACTGGACACTTTGGCCAACGTGGTTTTAACTAAATTTATTGGGGGGAGGGGCAGTAGATGGCATAGTATATATATAGATCATGCAGACATTGAGTTGCATGGAAAAGGAGTGCCCTTCTGTGGTAAGTCTTTGGAGGTATTACATAAGAGTAATTTACACACAAGGCATAAAAGATGCATTTTTTAGCCAATAATTATGGATTAAACTTATCTTCACACAGCTATCCTGTGAGAGGTTTTTCTCAAAGCTAAAATACATTCTAAACAGACTGAGAAATTGTCTTACACAATCTCATCATGAACATTCATGTTAATGTCAAAAGGAGTTGCTCATTAAATAAATAATAAGGATATTTAATGAATTAGCATAAAAAATATTTTTTCAAAAATAAATTATATATTAATGCATAAATATTTGTTGGCCTAGTTGACTGAGTGGGTAGAATACAGGCTATGAGTCTGAATCCCACCAAGGACATTAATGTTTGCAATTGTCTTTAGGTGGGAGGTACACTGCCTCATGCCCACCCAGTGTGAGACCACTGTTGGAGACCTTAAGTGGCTTGAAAAGTTCCATGTTGTTTCTTGATTATTTAAAATAAAAATACAAAAAAAAAAAATTAAATCAATAAAAAATAGAATTTAAAATAACCAATATTTATCTCCATATATAAATCATAAAATACAAAATAAAAAACAATATTTGACAATACTGGAGTGCTGGTAAATGACAGACTGATCTGGAGGAAAATTGTTGACAATAATAATAATGTAAACTTAATTGTGTAGTAATGTCATAATATCCTGCAAACCTCTTGAGGATACATATTAGAAAGTTAATGAGGATAAGAAATATTTCTTAAGCTATCTTTCTGAAAATTTTTCATACTGCCCCTCTAAAATGCAAATCAATACAATAAAGCAAATCTGCCTATATTCTTAAGGGGCATCCTAGTATAGAAACATTTGTTATTCCCGTGATTAAATATTGAAGCATAAATGATATAAATTCAACCATATATTAGAAATGCAATAACATGAAAAATGTTTCTAGACATACCTTAGGGAAGATCTTTGTGTTCTTGACTCTTGCTGATTTTAAAATTCTTTGCAACATAATTTTGATAGAACAATGTTGGTAGATATAAACTCATAACCCCAACTCTTAGAAGAATAATAATTTACTAGAGGAATTTAAAACCTTAAAGTAGATTAAAAAAGCATGGAAAATTTTTACAAACTGAGGAATACATACTTTGACATAATGAACTTCCATGAAGAATAAATGGACAAAAATAAAAATGGTGTATGGATCATTTTGATGAGTCATCTAATGAGGAGTAAGGGAAAAATAATGAAAACTTTTGAAATGTTTTAATATTTAATCACAGGAATAACCAGTGTTTATATACCAGGGATGCCACTTAAAAATATAGGCAAATTTGCTATACAGTATTCCCTCGATTAATGGGCCATTTTTTTTTTTTTTTTTGATACCCAAATTTTATTAATGCGCCTATATACATCTTAAAAATAAATGTTACAGATTTTAAAAATTTTCTATCTATACCTTTTTATGGCTAACTATTTTAAAAAATTACTCACCAAAATGAAATAATTTAGTTACTGATTTAAAACATTTTACAAAGTTATTTTTAATAGCATACTACACTACTTCCATGTACACTATGTATACTATATTCCAAATTTTTACTGCTAAAATTTATGTTGTCTGATATAGTAAGCCAACAGATTCAAGACCTTTAGACACTTCTGCGCATGTCACAAAAAGGAGAATCCATTCCGATAATAGGGGAATCAATCCGTCTTCTGGGATGAGTTGTTTATTATTACACGTCGGAAAAACTTCTCTTTTATAATCATTGTAGTTTTTAAAATGGTAACTATTTTGCTTGTATAACAGTTGGGAAATTTTATCTATAAAGCACGTGATTTCGTGTGTTGGTGACCAATTCGTACGTCCTTCATTTCTTATTCCCCTTCAGCATGAATCAACTATTCTTGGCGCCAAGCGAACCTCTACAAAGTGTGGAACGAATTATACTTTTTCCCATAGGTTGTTATATTCAATTAGTGCGTTTTCGATTAATGCGCCTGTTTTAAAGAGCACGTTAATCAAGGGATTGACTGTATTGTATTGATAAATATTTTTTTATAAAAATATAATAAAAAATCCCTTAGCCCACCCATAGTACTAATGTGCTAAAGGTTTACATACTACCTTTTGTGGGTTGGGAGTCATAAAAAATACATAGTATGTTAATATCATGCAAAAAATGCTTAATAAGTAATAAGGATATTCTTAATGAACTAGCATCAGAAGCAATTTCATATGAAATAAAAAATAGAAAACAATGGATTTGTGGGTTGTTCTCCAATAATTTCCTGGACTTATTTTGTTCGTCAGTCTGCAGCTGCTAAAATGACTTGAAAAATGTCTGCATGTTATCTAAAGCATGGTTTCAGGATAATCTAACCCTTAACCCACCCATAGTATTCATTTGCAGTAGGTCTACAATCTTTTGTGGGTGAGCTTTATATAAAGTTATAGTTTGTATTTTATTTATTCCTGTGAGATATTTTTTAATCATGGGTATTTATTAAATCAGCACTACTGAATGTATTTCTAAACACGTTTTATTTTTGCCTATTTATATTAAACCAAAATTAATATTTTATGACAATAATTTTACTTGGTAATGTAATATGTATACAAATGGCAAAATCCATAATAATGAATTTGAAATATACTGGCAGAATATTAATTTAGATAAATCATTTATACTTACTCTTTATTAGTTTGTCTTCTTTTCTGATAAAGAAACATCAATGGGGGGGGGGGGACTAAGGTTTTGTTGAAGAATGGTTTCTCAATAAATATTTGATGCAATTCTCCGTTATACAAGTAGAGTTAATATATGAATATGAACACATGCATTGTATAAAGTTATTAGTAAATTAAAAAAAATAAGTATACAGAGCTTGGCAGCATATAAACAGTAATGAATAGTGGGGAGTTCAAGAGAGTGGATATCAAAAAGTACTAAAAAATAAAATAAGCAATCCATGTGCTGTGTGTTTCCTCTTTTCATATGATGGAACTCAAGTAATTTTTGTTTATATTAAATGCTTTCCCTTACATCATTTAAGTGTTTACTCATTTCATTAATAAAGGAATCTATATTGTTTTGAGAAGTGATTTTCTGTTGATCTATAAAAGCCAACATTAATAATGGATATTAACAATTAATCCAGTATAAAATATTCATTGAAAATTAATTGGAAGACATTCTCTAAAAGCTTCATTGCTTTTGTTAATAACACAATCGGCAATTAAAATACTTTTAACACAGTATTTGGTTCCATTTGTTGAGGCAACTTTGTATAGTACCATCACATACACATGCAAGAGCAAACTGAATTAGCCCGAATTCAGTCAGGCGGCTTTATGTCTTCTGGGTGTAGGAAGGCAAGTGGTTGGTTCTGCAGTTAAGATATGCATTATCTGGTCAACATCTTCAATTAAAACTATGGAAGTTTTTTTAACTGAACTTAATAATTCAGCTAAATTAGCTCATGCCAGAACCCTTTTCATAGCTAGTAACTAGTCACAATCCAGTAGCAGTTTTTGTCAGATAGTGCCAATCTTAAATTTCTGTCCCATTAACATTTTTTTCTATATATCAAGTGAACTGCACCCCGTTTTTTGCTGTGAGAAATGTCAGTGTTCTGTACATGCACATGCCATCTTTAGCCATGGCAAGCCTCTTAGTAACATTATTGGACTCTTAGAGAAAAACACAACTACTGAAAAATTGCAATAATTGAGAGTTTTAGTGTAAGAAAATGGTCTCTTTTACTGGGTTCAGATCCAGAGGACAAATCTTCTTTGAAGTGACTGTATGATTGATTATTAGGATTTCCCACAAAGGTCTCCTAAAATAGTTATTTAAAGAAATACCATTCTGAAATTTTAATAATAATATAATAATAATCTATTTTTATGGATTATTTTCTCACTTTTTATAATACGATACAATAAATTACCTGTAGTCATAATTTTTTCATGTTTGTGTCACTGATTTTAAAAAAATATAAAATCATGTAAAGTTAACTAGTTTTTTTTTTTTTTTTTTTTTTTTTTAAGGAAAACTGATGATTCAAAATAGGGTGGTTGAGACAGATTCACATGACACTGATAATCTGATGTTTTGAAAAGTAAAGACTTTTCCAATCTAATGAGCTGAAATTGGAGAAGAACAAAGATATTGCTTCATGATACTTACAATTCATTAAATTTCAACAATGTAAACAGCTCTCTTTAAATTTTTTTTTGAGTTTTTTTTTTTTTTTTTTGAGGATCATTGATGTATTAAATTGCAGTATAACCTCTACTCTCTCCACTCCAGACATCTCATATGCTTGCAAGTTTCCAAAACAGCTGCTGCCACAATCACATAGACTGGCTTCCATAGACTGTACAGTGAGTAATTCACTTCTCGGTAAGCAGCAAGCAATGAGTTTTCAACATAATACCTACCTTGAAATAAAACAGTATCAGCCTCTATTAGCAATATCAACAAGAATCATTCAAATTTTATTTAAGACATTTTCAAATGATTGCAGTTCATGTACCCATTTAAAAATAGAAGTTTTAGGATTTTCAGCTAATGATGTTATGGAAGAGGACAAAAAAATGGCAAGGAACCCTTTTAGATCACTATTATAGTGTTTTTTTTTTTTAAATTAATGACTTCACTTTTCCATAGTTACTTTGTTTCTGAACATGCACATGACCCTTTGAATTTTGCCCACTTGTATAATATGTCTTCTGAGTTTCAATTCCCTGTCTACCATCACCCCTAAGATCCTGAGCATCATCAATTTCTCGCGGCTTGGTTCCTTGTATGTGGTACTTTGATATGCCAAAGTCTATTCAGATCATCATTATTAACTATAGCTCTCTCAGTTTATAATATTTAGCAAACAATTAGATATTCCTTCCCAATATCATTGTTGTACAAACTAGACAGCAGTGTCCCAAGTATAGAGCCCTGTAGCACACCAGTCACTTGCCTTCTCCTTAATTTAACTCTACCACATGCTGTTTGTCCATCAGCCATTTTCTTATCCATCTTATTAACCAGGTTAGTTTCATGCCTAAACCCCATTTACTGCAAGATATCGCATTTCCATGTGGTATCCTTTTGGAATACTTCTACAAGGTCCAGCAATAACATGGCTTAGCCATTTCTCTTATCTAAATTAACTGTCTACCTTGTTGTGGAAATGTGGCTGAACTGCTAAAACATGACTTCTCTTTCAGAAAACCATACTGTCTCTTCCCCCCCCCCCCCCATAGATTATCACATTCCTCTCAACCCATTCCTGAATTCTACTGATAACCAACTTTTCCAATACCCTGACTGCCACTTCTGTGATAATGACTGGTCTATAATTTGCTGTGATTGGACTACTGGAGCTTTATGTACTAGAACTATTATGACCTTATACCATTCAGTTAGTACTTTGCTGAGGCTTGGATTCAATAGTTTGGTTAGAGACACTGTCATTTCTCTTACACTTTACTATAACACACCAACTGATATCTCAAGCATTCCCATGGCTATATTCACAATGAGATTTCTTAATATTCTAAACACCTATGATTTCTATCACATCAGTCATTGCATTATCCACTTAGAGGATACACACAGTGATCACTCAGTAATTCAACTATGCTAGTTTCCATAAATTACAGAATAAAGAGAAAAATCATGATAATTCAAAAACTGTATGATGAATTTTTATGCAGTTCAGATAAAAGCAGTATGATTTGAAATATGAAAGAAACATCCACAAAAATTGTGGGTTTCTTTTGGTGAGTAACAAATAAGTGCATGAAGGCAATGATCAAAAACAAAAAATCAAAATGAGATTGTCCAATAAGGAATGTGGTCATCCCTCAGCAATACAGTGCTCACAATGGTGTTTCATATTGTTTATATGGTATCCAGGAGCTCGGTAACATAGGCTACTGGTTGCCTAGCAATACAGACTACCTTTGTGAAGCCTTCTAAGCACAGTGGAAGTAGATACCAATATTCTTGTAGCTGACATGAGGTCAGATCATAGCTGGTTCCGAGTAGCATTCCGGTTTCGGCAACAAACTGATATCATTTAATCGAAGATATCAGTCACCTACTACAGTTGTAGCTGATTGTATTCCTTCACTGTATCTGAGATGATGTTTGCAATCACTGGAACTGGTTCCACAGTCTGTAAATCATGGAATGACTCGCATACAACCATCTAGCTACCTCTATGCACCTTTGGCTAATCTCTAGTCTTATAATGGCTCGCCACCTGAATTCATTAGTTAAATGTTTTGTATTTATATCCAGGAATTTTACTATCACAAAATGTCTTGTTCTCACTCCAGGTAAAACCCACTCCAAATCACCCAATTTCATGCTATGGCTCATTTGCATATACTGCTAACAGTGCTACTAATTTGCATATTGGTCCAAGACTCAACAAATCAAGAATAATAATAGCCTTGAATTTTGTTTGGTTTTTAAGGCCAAAATATTTAATGATTAGTTCATAAAATGTCTTTTTTTTCAGTAAATATCTATAATATGATAATTTATCATATATTTGATTAGTTAACACTGTTAGTAATTGTCATTTGCTTCTGGCAAATCAGACTTAGTTTATTATTGGTATTATTAGGAAAGATTTTCAAAAACTACAGTGCTAATAAAAAAAAAGAGTTAACTACCTGCTATGTTTCTGCTCAAGGATATGGACCAGTCATTATTATCTATATGTTTCAGTATAAAATTATTCATGTGAAGGGAACATACATACAGAACAAGAAAAGCAGTTGGTTAAATTATGGTTCATAGTGGTATCTTCAGTTTCAAACAAAAAGTCAAACAACTTTCCATTGCAGAAATACTACTGGAAACAATGGAGGAAAGTGTTTCAAAATAAGAAATAAGACTTCAGATGTCTGAGTCTGAAGGAAACACTGATTGGCTCCACAGAGAAATATACGGTGAAGTTAAAAAAGAAAATCAGAATACTGTAGTGGGACACAAGAAGCTAAAGTCAATTTATAAAAACCTGAGAGAAAATTTCTGACTAGTAAATCAGGATTTGGTCTTCTGTAGGAAATCTAGTATGTGTAAAAGTAGCTAAACAAAAGAAAGCATACAGAAGATAAGCATCACAAAGGTAAAAAAAATATTTTGGAGGATATAGCATGTTTGCATGTAGTTCTTCACAGGGCAAAGTGTGCAAAAACAGCAGGAGATTAGTTGAACTGAGAACAGAAAAAAAAACCTAGAGGTCTGAAACCAAAGAAAATTGTAAGAATAAAGGAAATAAAGAGCATTAAGCAGATAATTTTTTACAGCAATTCTATGGTGAGGGGAGTGCTTCACAAGAACACTACAAAATCTTGTTTCCCTGGTGCAAAAATTAATATTAGTAATACTGTCACAGAGTGCAGAAAGGGAAGGTGAAAGAATTTGTTTTTGGATTTTTTTTCTGACCCGAGAGGTGAGAAATATTGTATGAGGGAGGATGTGAAAGAGTTATTGGAAGAAGGGAAAAAAGAGAGAGAGAGAGAGTGAAGTTTGTGAATCTTCATTCATGCTACGATAGGGACGAACTAAGGAGAGCAATGATAGCTAATGAATCAATATGCAGTTTGTGCAGAAGGAATGATATAGAGTTTGTGGAGCTATGGCCTGAGTTTGATGGATGGAAAAATCTGTACAGTGCTAATGGACTGCACTTAAATGGATTTGGAATCTAGAGAGAGCCTTGTTTACTGAGAGTGTGGAAGTGCAAAAATCAGGAAAACTAAAGAAATTAGGGTGGATGCAGACAAGTAAGAGTGAGTGAGTGAGAGAGAGAGAGAAAGCACCTGTGATGCAATTGAGTGTGTGAATAAACAAAAAAAAAAAAAAAAAAAAAAAATGCAGAATCTACTCTCTGAGGCAACAATATCAAAAGGGATAGTCAATTCAGGATGTAAAAGTGATTGAGTGCCCCTGTTGAACATAGGACCAGCAACCTCACAGAACACTAGTGTGCATCAAAAGCAAAGGATAACATAGATTCTGGGGACAAGACCTTTTGCCCCACTATGCAAAACCATTATACTGCTGATACAAATGAAGAAAAATTGTCATAGGAAATTTCCAAATTAAATAGATATTATCAGACAATTGACTAGGAAGTTATTAAAAGTGGAAAAACATTTACAAAAATTCAGGATAAAAAAAATGATAATAATGAAGCAGAAAAGCATGGAAGTTGGTATGAATCAATGAATGAGTCGATTAAAATGTAAGAAAAAAAAATTGCTAATTAAATTTGTACTTAACTGAGCCACTACTTTGAGCTTCCTTTCCATGAATGAAAATAAAGGATGTGATGAATGTAGTAGAGAACCAGGAAAAACAGATATTAACGCTTGTAGGCTTGAATGATTTAAGCAGTGCAGTGACAACGATAGTACACATGTATGTGTGGGTATATACATATATTTTATATATTAGTTCTTCCCCCTAACAAATACACACACAAGGTCCCAAGATCTATTACACAACAGTGCCGGTATGGCAAAGTAGTTAGAAGAAAGGAATTTGATATATTTCAATGACTGTAATCAATAGGGGAAACTATTCCAAAAAACAGATGTAGAAAATGAAGGTGGAGGATGAGAAGTTGGTGTAATGAGTTTGGAGTTGGACTATATATGGGTGTTGGACTTGCAGCTCCTCATGTTCATACATGATTAGAAATAAGTAGAGGAATGGGAGCAGCATCCATGGAAATGCATATACAAAACAGATAATGTAGCAACAAAGCATCTATGGAGAAGGTCAGTGGGGCAGGCATTCATTAATTAAGCAAATTACTCAATTCTGAATAAAATCAAGCATTCTGAGAAAGGTCATAGGTGAACCACCCTAAATTTAAGCTTTATTCCTAAATATGGGAACAGTATTCTAGGGTTAGGCAGATTTCGGCTTTATATAGTGTCAGGAGTTGAGAAAGAGATAATTTTTTAGAACAAAAAAAAAATGGAGATCAGTGGTTAAGGCAATGATTAAAGAAGATTTTGAAGCACGAGTTACTTGAGCTCTACAAGGTTTTGAAAATGAATAAGAAAAGTGGAGAGTCCTGTAATCAGCAAAACTGAAGAGGACTTAAGTGATGAATTTTTCTACAGCCTGCATTCAGAGGAGGAGATCTGCTGGGGAATGAGAATGGCAAAATCCATATCAGCAATAGCTGCATCTCCAAGTAGTGAAGCAGTTGATTGTTGACTTTTTTCCATTATTTTTGAGATTACTGCGTATATGAAGTAGGGCACTAGTTTAATGATTTACTTATCTCTGATTTTGGGAACAAGCTAAATTAAAGCTTTATTTCAAGCTGTTGGATTGATGCCAGATGAGTATGACAGCTTGAAGAGATGACACAAGATGGGTGCAAGTTCTCAAGCATATGCTTTTAGTACAACTGGAGGAATATCAGGGCTAAGAGACTATTAAAGCTACTGAATGTTTTTCTTGTATGCTTTTCCTTTGGGTGAAATTTCAGAGGAGGCATACTGTGGATAGTTTGTGAAATGGTGGAAGATATGCCTTGGTTGTCTATACAAGAGCCAGAGGAAAAATTGATGTCAGAAGATGCTGGCCATTGTATCATCAAGAACAGAAGACAGAAGCTGCATCTTGCGGACTTGGTGAGGGACCAGAAGGCTCAATTACCATTTGGAGACAAACCTATTGCATTTGGTCCTTACAAAGTCTGCTTTGGATTTGTTGATTTTTTGCAACTGTTATGAGACAGTGTAAGCTGACTAAGAGATTACAGTCTGACAGGAACCATCAGGCATATGCTGAATTTTTAACTTGTCACAATTGTGACAAGTTAAAAAAAAAACTGCTTTGTCACAATTGTCAGCAACCAGGGCTTGAATGAGTTTTGAGTGGAGAATAAAAGCACTTGACCTCAGCAAAAATAATTTCTGTTATTAGATCAGAGCAAGTGCTAGGATCAGTAGAGTAGAAACAGTAATCAGACCACGGAAATGAGCAGAGGTCCCAAAGGTCATTCCAATTGGCACCTTTGTAGTGCCACAGGGCATGAAGCTAAGAATACACTTTCCAAGAGAACTATCATCAGCAGCATGTTTGAACAAAGAACTGGTCAAGAGGTACTTCAGCAATTGGTATTATTTGATACTATAAAATGCCAGTATCATTTTATACTGAACCCCCCCCCCCCCCACCTCTCCCGCCAAATAATGTTTGTTTTATTGGATGCTCGTATCTTTACTATGCTTAGTGAGAAATTACTTCCTAGTATGAAGGATTCATGTCTCCAAGTAGAATGGCTGGTTAAGAAACTAGCTATATTAATTAGATCGAATATGTTATTTGTATGAAAAAATGCAGTATATGGTGTAATGTGAGAGTTCTTATGTAAGTTAGACCATCAACTCAGTTAGAAAAATGCACTTACACTATTCTGCTATAAGTTTTAAATGCTATTTCAATGAGATTTCTAAAATCTTTAGGACCATCCCTACTATTTAACAAAAAAGTTAAGGCAAGAAATATTTCCCTCTGTTCAAATTTTCACAGCTGCTGCTATGAGTTTTTGTTTTCATATCATACTTTCATAGCAACAGCTATGTTTTCTGTTCCAAAAACTTTGTTTTTAGAACAGAAAACTACAGAGCCAATGGAATGCAAATTACAAACTGACATTTTTGCCAGTTCAAGATAGCATCACCAGAGGCATTTTAAGAATACACACTCAATGAAGATAAAACCTTCACTCCCCCCCCCCATTTCAAGTGTCGTTATCATATTATGATAACGACAGCTTGAGCTAGTGAAATGCTGGCTTTTAAATAATTAATTTTAGTCAGTAAATTATTTATTTGCATTCCAATTTTCTGTTCCAGAAACTTCGACATGAAAAAAAGCAAGATAGTGATCCTGTTTCAATTTACTATGTGGTAATAAAGCATTAAGGGAAATTCAATCTCTACTTCACACATTTATACAACAATGAAGATGATACACAAGGGAGGACAATAATGCACCTGAGGCTATTGTAAAAGTAACTCTTGACTGTTATTTCAGATAGATATGTCTATGTTTCAGTATAGATTAAAATTTGTCTCCTGGGAATGAATGCTTCATAGCTGTTAAACTAGATTTTAAATCCGTCCTTTATCCTGACAAAACTTCTTGCAATAGCAAACAAATAAAAATGATCTGAGAGCTGGGTTAGAAATAAAACACTTGACCAAAGACTAGAGACCACAGGTATAAGTCCTGAGAAAGATTAGGGGTGTGAACAGATGCATCAATGGCAATATCACAGCGATTTTCAACCAATGTGCCGTGAGATTTATGAAAACAAATTAATTGAAAGAAATAATGTCGTAATTTGTGCATTTATTTATTAGTGTCTGGTCTTCCATCTTCCCGTGTGTGTAAATCAATCAAAATGATGCCTATTTTTTGCCAGATCATCAAAAAAATTAAAAGAATATATTTTTAGTGTGTTGTAGAATTTTAATAATTAGTCTAGGTGTGCTGTATTATGAAAAAGGTTGAAAATCACTGCAATATCATATTAAAAACGAGGATATTAGGAAAGAACTTAATATTATTAGCATCCAGGAATGTGTTAGCAGAGCTAACCTCAGGTGGTATGGTCACTTAAACAGAATGGGAGAGGAAAGATTAGCAAAACAAGTTCTCTGCCAGGTTGGCAGGAAAAAGACCCAGAGGAAGACCAAGATATAGGTAGATTGATATAGTAAAAATTGCCTTAGAAGATAGAAATATAAGATCTGATAATGTCAGAGTCCTGACAGATAACAGATTGATTTGGAGGAAAATTGTTGATAGGAAGTTAGTAATGATGTAAGTTCTTCATGTAGTACTATCATAATATCCTGTACATATCAGGAATTTGATGATGATTATAGAAATGATAAAATAAAGCTATTTAACATCTTAAGATTTACTTCCTTTTATTTGCCTGCATCAATTATAAGCAAAGAATGTCTACTTAAGAAAACACACAGAATTATACTTGCAATGATTAACTTCATTCTTCTGCCTTTACTTGTAGTTGAAGTCATCTAAGCAATAACTTCACAATGAATTATGTTGAGCATCTGCTATTATGAAAAGCACAGTCTCTGTTTGAAGCGGAGAATGCTATACTGTCCTTCATTACAGTGATTTAATGAAATGAAAGAAATTTTCAACCACTGGCATACTTTCCTTTATGTTAGTGATCACAGTATGCTGATCACTGGCATACTGTCATCCTTACTGAGGATTAATTAGAGGAAGGAAGTTAACTTGGGGAGAGCATGAATTCTCATGCTATTCTTTAGTTAGGAAGTAAAATGTATACAAAAATTACATATATAAAGTTTTGGGTGTGATCCAAAAAGTTTACTTAACTTGGGAATGTTATGCCTATTAGTCTGGCCATGTAGATGATCTGAAGGACAAGAATTAAATCTGTATCACTTGCAATAATCACTGCATGAAAGAGTGCATATCCATTAATGGTTATATACTGGTTATATAAAATGACTCGAGCTACTGAATTAATTTAATGTTATGTGAGAAATTTAACTATCTCATTAGATCTTGACATGGATTGAAATTAAGGTCCAAGCAGATGAAGCTCTTAAAAACTGCTAGAGTAACAGAGTATCAACTCTTAATGAAAGAAATATCATGAACAGATTTGTATTCCTGTGCTCAGTTTGGACAGGAGTAAAGGTATAAATCCATTCAGATGTAATGATTATTATTATACTAGACAAAAAAAGTCTCCAAATCTGATTTTACATGTCTTTTAAGATTTTTGATTATAACTGTGAAACAAAACTCTAAAAGATTTCTTTTAGACTTTTGTTTCATAGTTATAATCTTAAGTATAACACTATTAAAAGATATACTGTTTAGCCTTTCATAATCAAATTTCATAAACAATTTTAAGATTTACCTTTTACAAGTGTTGCAAACAGCTGTAGGTTGCAACAATTGTTCACTTTTCTGTACAAAGCAAGCACATTTTGAAAACTGATGTTAATGTACAGGTGCTGCAACAATATTTGTATTTGGAAATATAATTTCTTCTGTTACCATCCTGGCAACTATATAATGTATACAAAGAATGCTAATGTCAGTTGTTGAATGTCAGCTAAGTTATATACAATTTCTTTCTTTTTCTTTAAACTAATCACTTGCAGTAATTCTAACAGAAATAATCCTGCATTTAAACTCTCAATTACAATATACTGAAACTAAACAAATTTTAATCACAGAGGACACAGAGCTATCAAATATTAATTTATTTATTTCCTATATCTAGTAGCCATAAAGTAGAAACACACTTCTACTTGACAAATTTCTTTTGAAACAATGATCATGTTATCAATTTATCTAATTACTGAAAAAAAATGTCTCATATTAAAGAATATATGCTCAATTTTCTATTTTGGCATGGTCTTAACTTTAAATATGACAAAATTTAAGACAGAAATCAATTTGCACTTTTTCTACTTTACAAAAAAAGGTAGGAATGAGAGATTTGTAAATTTTTGTTTGTATGTTACACGGATACCTTAGATGACCATGATTTTAAAAACGAGTGTCCTCCCACACAAATCAAAAATGGCAATGCTTAAAATCTATCATGTATTATATCTGGGGATTACTTCCTGAGAACACAGAGTACAAGGAAACATGATTGAGTGACATGTATACTTTACAAAAATGTAAAAACCATGACTTTTTTTTTCCCCCACTACTTCTCAAGTTCCAATTCCAGCTCTTCTATTTCTGCTTCAATCTCTTCTTTACGAGCAATCTTTTCAAGTTGATCTTTTTCTGGATTTAACAGCTGGCCAGAATCAATTTTTTGTTTTAATGATTCAATTTCTCTTAATTTCTTCCTTAAATTTTTTATCCTTTTTGCTGGATCTGAGCTGATTGGTTGAGCACCTTTCTTGTTGGATGTTGTCGTCGTCATCTGATTATTATCGGAAGAAATGTTTATTTTTTCTACTCCATCTACCAATTCTTGTTCTTTCTGTTGAGCTTGCTTCTTTTTCTTCTTCTTCTTGGAAGACTTTGAAGGGACTTCAAGGTTTCCTAAACCAGGTATAGTTTTAGTAGCTGTAGAATTTCTGGCCTCCAAAGCTCTTGCCACTTCATCTGCATTCAGTCCTGGTGGCAGACCTGTTTTACTCTTAGCCCACTGTTTACCTTTGCTTTCATATCTAAAAAAACAAAGAAGGAAAATAAAAAAATAATACCAAAGCACAGTAAATACAGTGGTCTGGACCAAACTGCAGTTACCTATGATAAATAAAAAACACATTACTCATTCTTAAAATAGGATGTCTATATGGATATGTGAAATAAGTTACATGTGCAGAAATTCAATATACATTAGCTTCCAGCAAATTTAAAAAAGCTTTACTTTGTCAACATCACTCATCTGAATGTCGCTATGAATGTTATGATTAGTTTTAGCAAAGTATACTGATTTACACAAATCAATGTACATTTATCCAACAGGTAGTAAAGTTATATAATTGTTTTTATATTTTATAGCTAAAAGAAACCTCTCTATGCTCTTTACTTTTAGCTTTTGTAGTCCAAATTTAATAACAGGATGGTTAATTCTTTATACATTATCTGATGTCTGTTTGAAGGGAGACGACTACTGACTCATTCTTGAGTATTCTGGACTGTTTTTAATCACTGCTATTAAAAAAGAAAAAAAAAAAGGATAACATTCAGTTAGGTGATGTCTTCTTTCAAAACACAAACACCTGGTCATTTTATTTAACCTCCAAACAAATTACAAGTATTCCCCATTTAGTGTTGTACCTCCTTTACTGAAAATATCCAATCTTAAAAATCTTTTAAATGAATGTTTACAAAATTATGTAATCCCCCCCCCCCCTCCAAAAAAAAGAATTTAATGACAAGTAAATACAAGGAATGGCATTATTTTAGGTAATAGCATAAGGGCAACTAGTTCTCTCCTTCAGATGTACCAATTAATCTCTCACAATTATTCCACTGCTGCTTCAGAAATCAGTTTGCCAGTTGCATAACTGATGATATAGTTAAGGACAGGTAAACTGAAGGTTTGGTCATTTGAAGATTGGAGAATTACAATACAGTAAAACCCCGAAGTTACGTGGTAGGTGGGACCAACAAAAAGCGCGAAGTCAAATTCACGTAACTCAGGGATAATTTTGCATGTAATTTATATATACAAACATGCAATTGGGACCAAAAACACCTATATTTTTTAAGAAATATAATCATAATTGTAGTTTTTCGTACATAAAAATAAGAAAGTTATTTCGATGTCAATGGTTTCATAAAATCTAATAGATTCGTCTGACAGCATAATGTCTTTTTCTTGTGACACAAAATTTCTTCATAGCAAGCTAATGATTTTTTTATTCCTTGCCTTGTGGCTACAATTCGTTCCTCGTTAGAATCTATGTCCTCCAAACTCTGTAAACCTTTCTTTTATGATTGTTCTTACTGTGGATTCCTGTAGATCAAACTTCTTTGCTAGCTCATAAATTTTCATTCCCCCTTCAAAATCCTTAATAACGTTGAGTTTTGTTTACAAAGTCAATGTTTTTCTTTTCTTGCTAGCTATAGAAGAATCGGACTTGCTTCTTTTGGATGACATTATTATTTTTTATGTGATAAAATTTTTATCAAGAACATAACATTAAACAATCGCAAGGTTTGTAGACTATAAAAATCATGTATGAATGGAGACTGCGCGAAACCTGTCAGTGCTAGTTCACAGCATGTGTGACACTGGCGAATGCGGCCGGCGCCTGAAAGATATGACTAGTGGTGAGGCGTGAAGCGGGACGGGAATACGTACATATAAGAAACTGCGTAACTCTGGATTTGCGTAAGTCGGGGTATGACTGTATTTGATTTTTGATATTTTTCCTGTGTAAGAATGTGATATTCAATTCAAAGTTTAATATTTATTTATTAGTCATTTCCCTAGACATGTTCTTTAATTTTAATGACCATTATTTCTTAATGATTTTTCTTTAAAGGCTAGTCATTAAGTAGATATTTTGAAATGTATTGGCAGAGAAATTAATGGACTTTGGGGCTGACCATCCCTGGTAAAGTGTAAAATAACTGATATTACTCATCCAACATCAGTGTGTGTGTGTGTGCACGTGCATGCATTTATACTCATGCTTTGAATACTTTTATTTTTATTTTTTAAATATTTACATTACATATATCATAATCTCAGACAGACAAGCAGAAATACATGAGCATTGATAAGAACTGTCACTAACTGCTTAGCATTTAACATATTTACCAGTGGCGGCCCGTACATAAGCACTGCAACACTGCAGCACCCCCAAGGAAAAAATGAAAAAATTAAAATTTGTTTGTGTTTATAAATAATAACAATGCTTACAACATGTTAAAGGTTACAGCTTATGTTTTGACATTGATTGAATAGTTAGTAATTGGAATTGTTCGATTAACGCTTTAGATTACGAAACAAATGCACTGTGATCTAACGCCAATAGTTTGCGCTTTGTCATTGCATGTTACGTCATTCCCAACTGTAACTGCTCAAACAGCAGTGTATTTTTAGTATGCTTACACGCCTTATTTCTGTGAGATATGAAACATTTATTATTGGTGCGTGTTCATGGTGAACTATTTTTTGTCAATCTTATTTTATTTTGTTAAAATAACATATAATTATTTATTTATTATAGTTTCAAGGCGGAATTATGACGAGTGTCACTGCTGAAAATATGAAAAGAATTATATTTTTTCAATTATCATTACACGAAACAAATGCACTGCGATCTAATGTCGATATTCGTTTGCACTTGTCATTGCTATTGATACGAAACTTTTATTATTGGTGTTTGTTCGTGGTGAGGATGAAGTATTTTTTAATAAAGCAATTTTTAATATGAGAGAATCAACCCTCCCTCCCATCCAAAAATAAAAACACTTCATTTAGATGAAATTATAACAACTAATACTGTTCTAAGAATAATCAATTTCCTGATGTTTCAACCTTCATGTTAGGGTGTCTAGAGCCTGTGCATGTGCACGCGTGCACGCGCACACACACAGAGAGAGAAACAAGCTGCATTTCAATTCAAACAGGATATATGTATGCCAAGTGATGGTAAAGGTACTGGAGAAGTTGGTAAACAAATTGCGAATGAATGGATGGATAATATGATACTCTATGGGTGGGATAAATGGCTTTTACTCTCTCTCTCTCTTTTTCAGGAAAACAATGGCATACCAACCACTGCACTTTCCCAAGAAGCTGTAAGCGTCTTTGCAGCAGTTATATGACTGAAGGAACTGAGGTTATGAAATCACAATACAGTGATGAAAAGTGCATGATTACAGCATGCAGGGTTAAAGGAGAAAAGTCTGAAATGCTGATGGAGATTATGTTCAGAGCCACCACAGTATAAACTACAGTGAATTCACCAAACTTTGGTCTGTCTAAAGAAAAACCACAGTCTACATGTTCATGCTAATGGGGGTTGTTAATAGACCTAGATATATCCCCAAGTTAACAGGCATTAACACATCAGACTGGAAGAAACTAGAAATGAACAAATATGGGCAAGGGTTGAGATGGGATGTAGAGAGCCTAAAAGGAAAAGGCATTCCTCAGTGAGTGATATTATGTCGCAGATAAGTTTCACCACCAGGTGTAATACCAAAACTTTGTTCATCAGAAGCTAGCTCTAAGTGAACAAAAAACCATGTTTACTTTTCCCCAATTTCACTGCATCCAACAGCAGGTGATATGAGCAATGTTTTCAGAGTTGCTGAACATCAGGGAGAAAGCCAACATTTCCTCTTTTTGAGGGTACAGTTGTAAAATAGTCTTTCTGCATGACAGATAGCACACCATAGCTATACTAGGGCCACTAATGAGCATTATGTACAATATATAGTCTCTCCTAGCTAAGTCAAATTTAACTTCCTGTGGTATGACCTGTTTCCTCAAATCAGATTCTGACAAGACAAGTATTGCTGCTTTAAAAGCATACCTTCCCTAGATGAAGGAAACAGCAACTTGACCTCTAAATGGTAGATGAAGTTCCTTGCCTAGTGAAATATCACCACCATGCTTATTGGAGATATGAAGTGGTATTGCCACCTTTCATCTCTAGAACAGGGGCTCTAATTTGTCTCCCCCCCCCTAGTGATCTTGCTTGATATGTTCTTCATTATGTAATTATTAAACTAGGGAACCAGTTCTTTCTCCATTCAACGTACAATAGTTTATGTGCATCACCACTTGCACACATCCAAACCTAATCTAGTATTCATCACTGAACCTCAGATGACATCCTTCATGACTAAGCTTACCTTAATTTTCCCCAGAACATCATGCATGACACTTTTTAATACATGTAGTGATATATTGGGTACACTGGGAAAATCACAATTTAAAGAGGAGTTGCCATTCTCCATGGATATGGATACAGTTTAGTAAAAAATCTATTATATATGTGTACACACACACACACACACACACACCACTTTAATTTCACATGCAAGTCAAGTTATGCTAAAAGTGATCCAACAAAGGTTGGAGCCATATATGAATAGAGAAATGCCACAAGAACATTTGATTATGTGGATCACAACAGACTGTGGATTGTAATGAGATCAATGGGAATACCTAAATATCTAATTCTCTTGATAAGAGAGCTCTATGACAACTAGGAAGCTTCAGTAAAAACAGTCTGGAGAAACAGACAGTGTTTGAGTGGAAAAAGGTGTGCAGCAGGGTTGTATACTGTCACCCTACCTTTTTAATATTTATAGTGAATACATTATGAGAATGACTGATTTAGACAAAGATCTAGCTAGAATTAAGATTGGTGGCAAAAAAATAATTTAAGATATGCAGATGATACAACCCTCATAGCAGAAACTAAGGAAGATATGAAGCAGTTGATCCTATTAGTTAGGATGAAAAGTAACAAAGCCAGGATTAATTTAAACATCAGCAAAACAAAAGTGATGGCTTTTGGCAATTTAAATGAATTTTTAATAGAGGGAGATAAAATAGAAATTGTTTAAAATTATGATTTACTGAAGTAAAGAATCAGAAATGATGGTAAATGTGAAGATGAAATTAAAAGAAGGATAGTCATGGGAAAAAAAGCGATGTTAAACCTGACAAAAATTATGAAAGACAGTGGTACGAGTAAAGCCACAAAAGTTAGAATTGTCAAAGCAATGGTATTTCCAGTATTGATGTATGGATTTGAAAGCTGGATTATTTAGAAGAAAGACACTGGATGTCTAATCATGCTGAAGTGAACAACTTTACATTTACTGACATTCATTTTCCCATGCCCACAATTCCAGCCTATTCAAATCATTCTGCAAGTATTGCATATCAGCAGCATTCCTGATTACCCTACCCATCTTTCCATCATCAGCAAATAGCTGTATGTCACTTGTCAAATTCTTCCCAATATCATTAATGTACAGATTGAATAACAGTAGACCAAGCACTGATCCTTGTGGTACACAACTGGTTATCTTAAATCTTGCAGACTCACATACCCCATATACCACTTTTTGATATCTGTCAGTCAGCCATCCTCTTATCCATTCTAATATTCTATAACCCAAACCCATATTCTCCAATTTATGCAACAGTCTACCATACTGTATTCCAGGGTTTCCCAAACTATGTTCTGCAGAAAGTGGATAAGTGTTCTGTGAAAAATGATCAAAATTGATATGAGCCTGGAATGGTTTTAAATGCTGTGACAAGTTCAAACATGTTTGAAAATCAGACGCTCCTCACTCTGCGCATGGATTGTGCTATTAAGGCCAATGCATGCTGGCCTTGACTCAGCCGCCTGCAATTGTCAACACCTCCGATCACCAGGGGCACGGCAAGGGTATTTGTCGCCCGGGTGCAAACTTTTATGGGCAGCCCCTAATACTTCATTTTTTGCATCCAAATTAGATATTAGCTACATAAAATGCCACCCGGGTGCGGTGCACCCCTTGCACCCTCGGGTTGGCGAGGCCCTGATGAGCACAAGTGAAGTACAGAGGTCTCTATTCTAGGATATGTGAGGTCACAAGAAATGTCAATGCGATGTGCTGTGGCCCAGCACACTTGTAAGGTGTGCTGCCACATTTTTGCGATGCGATACAGCCTGCTTCGGTGATAGCGTGTGCATAGCTTTACATTGAATATGAGACCGATGATACTCGACTCTAACCAAGGTGTTCTGTTAAAATTTCAGGATTTGTGAAGTGTTCCATCATAGGAAAAGTTTGAGAAACACTGCTGTATTCTGTCAGAAGCCTTAGCAAAATCCAGAAGTATCATGGTGTATCCATTCCCCTTGTCTAGTTCAATGGTAACATTGATAGAATGTGAGCAAGTTGCTAAAACATGACCTTCCCTTAGTAAACCATGTTGCTCAATTCAAAGTAGAGATTCACTGTCAACTCATTTCTGAATGCAAGCCCTAACCAATTTTTCCAAAATCTTTGCCACCACTCCTGAGATATTAATTGGTCTATAGCTGGATACATTGGTCTTTGCACCACTCTTGTGCAATGGAATTACCATACCTTTCCATTCCTGCAGAATGTTCCCTGTTCTGAGACTGATATTAAACAGCCTGGTCAAAGGAATAGCCAGTTCAGCGGAACACTCTTTTAGCACACATGCTGATATCCCATCAGTCCATATTGCTGAATTCTTATTCGGTTTGTGCAACAGCTCTATACCTCGTCCTCATACACCTGAGTTTCTTCATCCAGTGAAGAGGTAACAGTGAGCTCAATGTTGCATACACCAGGTTGATAGCTTTTAACAAAATGGGCACTCATTAATTGAACAACCTCTTCTGCATCTGTAACCCTCATGCCATCTGCATTTAGAAGAGTTATTCTTTCATATTCATTCTTTCTTTTACTTGCAGCATATCGACAGAATTCTTGTGGGTTGTCTCTAGTACACAGAGCCAGTTTCTTTTCATACCCAGACTATGCTTTCCATACAACAGTTGTGATTATTCTAGCCCGCTGCTTATAAATTTCACGATGGACATCATCTTCATGCACATGGTATTTACTTCCACATCATCCTTTTCTTACAAATCTCTTGCTTAATAAGATAACCCATACATTTGACTCCTACCCTATTTATTCTTCAAACTCTTGGAACACATTCTTCATTTAAGTATTGTTTAAATATTCTTCCCATCCAGCAACTGATCCCATTCCACTGAGCTCAGTTGATCATAATTTCCTGCTTTGTAGTTCAGCAAGTAACTTTTTCTGAATGGAACATTCATAAACTTAGTCACTTCCCAAGTGAGTACTGCATGATCACTGTCACCAACTGGAGGAAGAATAGTTAAGTCTTTAACTGAAACGTCCTCTGACACTATAATCAAATCTAACACTCTTTGACCTGAAGTTCCTTCTGTCACATGCTGCTTGAGGAAGTTGTCCTGCAACAGCTCAATAAATGCATTTTCATCCTTCTCATGAGATTCTACTGCTACCCAATCAATATTTGGAAAATTAAAGTCTTATTATGATTACTCTTTTTGTGCTCATCTTTTCTATTTGGTGATGCATTTCTTCATTGCTAGCAACTGATCCACCAGGTCTGTAACAGCACCCCCCCCTCACACTATGTAATTGATCTTGTTAGATTCCACCTCACCCCAGATTTCTTCAAACTCATTGCCACATGAAATACTGTTAGTAGTAGTACTACAATCATAGGTCTCAACTCTAACCAGATTCAAGTCATCCGTATCATTAGCAGCATGCCCCCCCCCCTCCTCTCCTATCCTTCCTAAAAATAGTACACCCTTTATGATTCGGACAGCCAGGTCTCACTAATGCCTACAATCTGAGGTCCCAACATATTGACTACGGCAACAAACTCTACACCTTTGCAAGTGCTTCTCTGTTGAGCGCATTAATCACAAGACCTATGGACTTACTCCAGAGACAACTTCAAAAATGGTTCCATTCGATGAAAACTCACCTGTCAAAAAATTATAGTGGAGACTTCACTCAAAGATAAACCACCAGACACCCACACAGAAAAAATGGACCGCGATACCCACTGAAAGCAAACTAAACATACCAATTGACCTTAACGCATTTAATGTTTTGAACACTCCACCAGAGGAAGAGACGGACACTGGCTGTCCATACTTCCCTAAAACAGTGGATAAATATAAATGTGACAAAGATAAGCCCTCAACCTCTCGAAAACCATACAAGTCAATAAAATCAAGACAATAGGAAAATTTTTACAATGGAACTGTCGTGGGATCTGCCAGAATACTGACGATATCAAGATGTTGTTGCAGAAACACAAACCTTTCTGTTTCTGTCTACAGGAAACTTACTTAAGACCCAATGAGGACTGTACCTTAAGGAATTTCACTGTTGTACGTAAGGATAAAACTGGAGATGGTCCTGCTCATGAAGGAGTAGCTATCCTAGTGGGCAGTCATATTCCTTTCGATCAGGTCCAACTTAATACTTCTCTGGAAGCAGTAGCGATTCGCTTCTCTGTGGGATTTCTTATTACAGTATGTTCAATTTATTTACCACCAAATGCAGATTTTGAAATTGATCTCGATAACCTTATCTCGCAACTGCCTGAACATACTTTTGATGGGTGACTTTAACAGTCATAATACTCTATGGGGTAGTGCCAACACTAATAGACGAGGTCAAATCATTGAAAAAATTCTTGATAATAATAACCTTTCCCTTCTAAATACTAAACTCATATGCCTACCCGCTCATATTCTGCAATTGATCTTACAATTTATTCCCCTTTCATTCTTCCACTGCTCATGTGGGACGTTGAAGAGAACATATATGGAAGTGATCACTTTCCTGTTCTTTGTACAATGTCTTCACAGAAACCATGTTCACCCACACGGATACCTATATGGAAAATGGACCAGGCTGACTGGAACACTTTCTCTTATTTTGCAAAATGTAATGCTCATGCCATCAGTGAAACACCTATCAATTAAAAATATATAAAATATATAACAGAATGCATTGTCCAGGCAGCAACAACCTCCATCCCAAAAACATCATCTCGATTTCCAGTCTATCCAAAGCCTTGGTGGATCTCAGAATGTCAAGCAACCAAAAAAGATCAACACAGAGCATGGAGCATATTTCGTAGATACCCCACCACATCAAATTTAATAACTTTCAAGCATGCTCAAGCCAAAGCAAGTTATGTAAGACGTTGGAGTCAAAAGCAATCATGGATCCAATTTACTACATCAATTAATCAAATGACCAGTCCAAAAATTGTATGGGATAAAATCCGGAAAATGAAAGGCAGATATAGTACACACTGTTTGTCCACTTTAGACTATAATGAAAGTGTTCTTGCTGATCCCAAAACTATTGCAGATACTTTTGGGAGAAACTTTTGCTAAAATCTCGGCAACAGCTTCATATTCTCCGGAATTTTTAATACTGAAAGAGCAGCAAGAGAAACAAAGGCTTAATTTTTCTACCAACATTCTTCAGCCATTTGTCAAGGAGAAACTAAAAAAAGCTCTCCTACAATTTCACCCTAGTGCAGTAGGACCTGATGACATCCATTATGAAATGATAAAACATCTACCATCATCTTCTATGGATCTTCTTCTCTTATTATACAATAGAATACTTGCAGAGGAAGAGTTTCCAAATTCTTGGCATAAGTCAATTGTCATTGCTATCCCAAAACCAGGAAAAGATTCAACACAAGCAAATAAGTATCGACCCATTGCTCTGACCAGCTGTCTTTATAAGATACTAGAGAAAATGGTTAATGTCAGACTTCTCTGGTATTTAGAAAGCAACAGTCTTCTCTCTAATACACGATGTGGTTTCCGTAGACATTGATCAACTTTAGATCATTTAGTTTAGTTAGAAACTTGTATAACAGATGCATTTCTGAAGCGAGTACATCTTGTCTCAGTTTTTTTTGACGTGGAAAAAGCCTATGACACAGCCTGGTGATATGGCATATTAAAAGACCTCTATAACCTAGGTCTCAAAGGACACCTCGCTATATTTATTAAAAACTTTCAATCCAGGCGAACTTTCCAAATCAGAGTGGGAAGTATGCTATCTTGACCATATCTTCAAGAATAAGGTGTTCCCCAAGGCTTAAGTTAACCCTTTTTACTATTAAAATTAACTCAATCATTGAACAGCTTCCTCCCACTGTAGACAATGCTCTATATGTTGATGACTTCACAATTTACTGTCACTCATATAACATGACAGTAATTGAAAGACAACTTCAACAAGCAATTGATCACGTCTCTCTGTGGGCTCTTAATAATGGGTTTAGGTTTTCAACAGAAAAAAGTGTCTATGTACACTTCTGTTGAAAACGCACTCATCATTCAGATCCTGAACTAAGAATGGGACATACTGTTATTCCAGTAGCTACAGAAACCTAGTTCTTAGGACTCATCTTTGACAGAAAACTCGCATTTCTAGCACACATTCGTCAACTAAGAGAAAAGTGCAAAAGATATTTGAACCTCCTTCACACTCTATCCTCTACTGAGTGGGGTGCTGATCGAGCTTCATTGCTCCATCTTTATTGTGCACTTATACGTTCAAAGCTGGATTATGGGTCCCAAGTCTATGGTTCGGCAAGACAGAGTAACCTACAATGGTTGGATTCCATCCATCATCAGGGTATACAGATAGCTACTGGTGCCTTTCGCACCTCACCCACTCAAAGTTTCTATGTTGAAGCAAATGAACCGGCTCTATCACTTCGATGGAAACAGTTGTCTCTTAATTATGCCCTAAAAATAAAATCTCTCCCAGATCACCCTACATGGAATAGTATCTTCCCTCTGCATTGGGAAGCTCAATATCACACACATCCTTCTGGTATTAAAGAAACTGTGCAAGCTGTTAGCATAAATTTCGATAACATTAGCTACACTAAGCATAACAGCATTCCTCCATGGCAGATTTGCACACCATCCTGCAACCTCTCACTTTGTCAGCTACAGAAATCTTATACCCCATCATCCATTTACCTGCAATTGTTTAATGCACACAGAGCAGTATACTGATTTTTTAGCCATCTATACTGATGGTTCAAGAATTAACACCTCTGTTGGCTGTGCTGCTGTGTTTCCTGATTATTATCTCAAATCAGATCCCACCAGACTGCAGTAATTATACAGCAGAGTTACATGCCATTCAGCTTGCACTTGTGCATATAAAAGAAAACTGCTACCAAAAGTGTATAATTTATACAGACTCATTGAGCTCTTTACAGGCTATCTCCTCTCCTATGTATAATCCGCATCCAGTACTTTATGAGGTGCTACACATGCTTCACAAAATGAAAATCCTTAATTTCGATGTTCAGTTCTGCTGGATTCCCAACCACATCGGAATCAAAGGAAATTAGGCTGCAGATGCAGCTGCTAAATCAGCTCATACCTTCTCCACATACTGTTTGACAGTTCCATATACAGACTACAGACAACTTATAAGATCAAAGCTAATTGCTCAGTGGGAGTTAACATGGCAAGAAGCATCAACAAACAAATTATATAACATTAAACCTGAAATTAAACACTGGCATTCTAGTCAACGTACAAAGAGAAGGGAGGAGGTTGTCCTTGCTAGGCTCCGCATAGGTCAGTCACCTTACGCATTCTCATTTACTGAGAGCTGATGATCCTCCCATATGTGAAAAATGCAACACACATCTCACTATTCATCATATTCTGGTAGATTGTCAAAAATTTACAGGAGAGAGGAATGAAATTTTCACCTATCTAACCAAGCCATATACACTCAGGGAAATGCTAGCAGACTCAGGCAAATTGCATTGTGTTTTTAATTTTTTTAGAAACAATTTGTACAAACATATTTGACCAAAAATTTGTTTATATGTAAATACTTTTTTGCTTAACTTAACTTTTATACATACATATTATTCATTACATTAAATCTGACCAATTATGTATTACCATAATTGGTCAGGCCTTGATCTTGTATGTTTGTATCACCCTGCTATAATTTTGTTAATATGTAAATACCATAATGCTAAACTTAAATTTTATGCATCAGTGCTGTATAAAAATTCCTTTCTGACTCTAAGTATTAGTATAATAATGTTTATTGTAATCTTACTAGATGTAGACACTGCTTTCCTTGACTTGTTTTGTATATACATGTTAACCTATAGTTATCTATTTATGTACTGCTGAAATCTTTGCAATAATTTTGTTTATATGTAGATACTGCATCACTTAACATACATTTTGTGTATGCATCTTATTTACTACTTTATTTTTTGAATAATCATGTAGTGCTGTAGGACACCTTACCTATTTGTGTACTTTCTAGTAATTTTGTTTATATGTATTGCTAAATTCTGTTCATACTACGTTGCTAAATTTAATGTTCATCCATGCATATTGTATAATAATCCCTCTTTGCCTATTTTTGTACTGCTATAAAGGCATCTATTATAATTTTACATATATGTAGATACTGCATTCCTTGGCTTAGTGTTTCATATATTATGTATTAAGGTATATTGTTAACAATTTTTGCACTACTGTAATAACCTCTGACCTTGTTATTGTGTGTTACTGTGCCCTCTGCAGCAGTTATATTAGTATTATATATATATATATATATATATATAAATAAATATTATATATTAGTATAATAATGTTTGTTGTAATCTTACTAGATGTAGACACTGCTTTTCTTGACTTGTTTTGTATATACACATGTTAACCTATAGTTATCGATTTATGTACTGCTGAAATCTTTGCAGTAATTTTGTTTATATGTAGATACTGCATCACTTAACATACTATTACTACGGGCAACTCCAAGGAGTTCATAAACTCATCAAGGGAGGCCCTAAACATCATGTCCACACAACTATTCTACATTCTCACAGTATCTATCATACCTTGCCTTGAACTCATTCACTGTCATAGCACCCACAACAGATTCTGGCAGCTTATTCCACTCATTTACCACTCTAAAAGTAAAGAACCCAGCTCTAACACCCTTGCTAACCACACTCTTGCCCAGCTTCCATAGATGTCCCCTAGTTCTCCCACCACCGGTCCTGATCTCAAAAATATCCTCTGAATTAATCCTATAGAAACCCTTGAGCAATTTGAATGTCTCAATCATATCTCCTCCTCTGCCTATCAACCAATTTCTGCAACCCACATATCTTCAACCTGTTATCATCTTGGTAACTCGCCTCTGGATCCTCTCCACCTCCTCCCCATCAGAAGAAACCTAGGTGACCAAATCTGGATACAGTAGTCGAGATGAGGTCTTATCAAGGCTCAGTACAGAGGAACAATAACTTGCTTATCTCTGCTCGTCAAAGTATTCTTCAGCAACCAAGTGATTTCATGAGCTGATTTAGCCACTTTTGCAATGTGCCCCCTAAACTTCATCTCCCTATCCACCAACACTCCCAAGTTCCTGGCCTCATCAATCTCCTGGAGTACAGTTCCACCAATGTGGTATACTGCTGCTAATCTTTTCACCCCAAAATGCATAACCTTACATTTTGTCACATTAAATTGACATCCATTCTCCTTAGCCCAGACCTCCAATCTATCCAAATCATCCTGCAAGATTTTGACATCTTCTGCATTCGCTATTGCCCTACCCAACTTTGCATCATCAGCGAACAAATGCTGTTCGTTCCTCTTAGATCCTTCCCTAGATCGTTAATGAACAAATTAAACAGCAGTGGTCCAAGAACAGAACCCTGCAGCATACCACTAGTCACAGGCAGTCTTTTGGACTCTACTCCTGAATAAACTACTCTCTGATATCTCTCCATCAACCACCCTCCTATCCATCTCACCAACCCTTTATCCATTCCTATATGTTGCAGTTTACGGATTAGAATTCCATGTGGTATCCTTATCCAGTTCAGCTGTCATCTTGTTATAAAACTTGAGCAAGTTACTGAGGCATGATCCACCCTTCACAAAGCCATGCTGTCCCCTGTACAGTATCTCATTTTCATCAATCCATTCCTGTATTTTTCCTTTTACTACTTTCTCCAAGACCTTGACAACGAATCCTGATCGGTCAGTAATTTGCAACAGTAGTCTTGGATCCTCCTTTATTCAGTGGAACTATTTTCCCCTCTTTCCACACCTTTGGAACTAAACCAGACCAGAGACTCAGATTAAACAACATGGTCAAGGGCACCGATAATTCTTTAGCCGCTTCATGTAAGACCCATACCGGTATACCATCCAATCCCACAGATGTATTCACATTAAGGTTCTGTAATAGACTATTCATCTCCTCTTCATTCACCACAATTCCCATATAAACTAATGGTTCCTTCATTCTTTCGATGTCACCACCTGGATGATATACTTTTGCAAAGTGCTCACTCAGTAATCCCACTATATCGACTGATTCAGTGACCTCCTTGCCATCGGAATTCCTTAAAATCATTCTGCCGTGTACAGTTTTTCTTTAACTTGCAGCATATTGAAAGAACTGTTTGGGATTCTCTTTAGCTTGCATAGCTAGTTTCCTTTCATAATCTGCTTTTGCTTTTCTTACCACACTCATTACCCTTCTGGCCTGTGCTTTATACCGTTCGTGTGCCTGCATGTCACCTTTCTCTTTAAATTCCCTCCACTGTTGTTTCTTGTTTTGCAGCTCAAGCTTAATGGTGTTATTCATCCATTTAACCCCTACTTGTTTTACTATTTGGACCCTAGGTATACAATCAGCCATAACCTCCTGCAAATGCTCCTTGACCACTTCGCATGCTCTATCAGCGTCCAGCCCTTGCAGTTTTACATGCCATGGCACTGAACCAAGCAATCTCCTAAGCTTGTCATACTTGCCAGCACAGTAATTCCACATATACCCTGTCTTAATCGAAAATTCTGTACCTTTAGCCACCTCCCAGGTCAAGACCTTATGATCACTCTCACCAATAGGTGGCAACATAGTCATATTCATTACAGTCAAATGTATCACAATATTTACATATTGTGATACATTTTGTGTATGCATGTTATTTACTACTTTATTTTTCGAATAATCATGTAGTGGGGTAGGACATCTTACTTATTTGTGTACTTTCTAGTAATTCTGTTTATATGTATTACTAAATTCTGTTTATACTGCATCGCTAAATTTAATTTTCATCCATGCATATTGTATAATAATCCCTTTTTGCCTATTTTTGTACTGCTATAAAGGCATCTATTATAATTTTACATATATGTAGATACTGCATTCCTTGGCTTAGTGTTTCATATATTATGTATTAACTTATATTGTTAATAATTTTTGCACTACTGTAATAACCTCTGACCTTGTGTGTTGCTGGGCCCTCTGCAGCAGTTCTGTTTACCTAGAGATGCTGCTTTGTGAAACTAGATTCTTGTAGAGACATATTGTTTGCCAATTTTTTGTAAATGCTAATGTTGTAACCTTTAGTATGGCATAGTATGACCTTTGTAGTTTTTGTGCCAAATAAACTATAACCAACCAATCAACCTAACCCAATCTACACCTTTGTTTCTGATACTCCTAGCATAATGTACTCATATTATGTACAGACATAATAATCTATCTGCATGTTCCTTTTGCATACTCTTGTCTGCAGTCTGCATGACACAGTTGGACAACTTGCAGATGTCTATCCTTCTCTAGTTTCCTACTTTGTGGCTTCTCTACAGAACTGACAATTGTCTCTTTCAGCAAGACCATATTTGGGATGAGAAATTGACAGCAGTCCTAGAGAAGAACTTCCCAACTATAAACTTAATCAAACTGACTAGAAAATTCTACTGAAAGTTTCAGAATGAAAATGGACAGCTCATTCTGCATTGTTTGGTCACTGGCTTTTAGTAAATGAACCATATCAGTTGGTCATAGCAAACAATATACAAAGAATTTATTCCAACAGATATTGTTTGTAATATATTAAATAACGAGTGCATCCCTATTCCTAAATACGATCATTATTTTGATTTACTGTATTAATGTCTAGTTGCATAAACAGACATTAATGTAATAGAATTTTACTACATTTTTACTTACAAAGGCATTTCATCTTGTGGAATATAGCCTTCTTTTACTCTTCTTGCCTTTCTCCATGTTCCATCTGGCCTCTGGGTAGCAGGAATAAAAGTTCCTAAAATGAGAGAATAAAATTTAATAATATAAAATCTAATAGTATATAACAAATGTAATAGTATATCTATTTATCTATCTATTTATGTAAACCATAATACTCTTCATGTATTTAATATCTATTTACCACAGCAGGATACTCTGGCATCAGAAATGTTAGGGTTTGCACAAATCCATCTGTCTAAAACTAATCAAGGACATATCATTACCGAAGACTTTTAATGCACTCTTGACATCAAAACAGACATGCTGAATTGTACTAATCACTGCACCTCCTTAATTAACATACTGCAAGAAAGATAAACTATAACGAACTGATTAGTATCATTTGGCATGAATATCCAGAAAAGAGGTCCTATACCCAGAAGTCAATAGTAGGTAACTGGCCTCTTCAACAGAACTGATTATATCTTCAAACACCATTCCTCTGATCAGATGTCTCACATCATGGCCCATACCATAATTCAACTGGAAAACATTCAAATCAGCATATGTGAATGAGTAATGAAATTAAAGCAATTCACATGGCATATAGGCTATATGCACAAGTCCCTGGTGCAAAATTAAACTCAGGGGAAAAAACTACTGGCTTACAGGTAGGCAAATGAAGTCCAGAACTGGCTTTCCTGTCAAATCTAGCTGGTCAAGTAGAGGACTAAAGTACTTCGGCATCAATCTCTAACACACTTAATTGGATATGGCTGCATGGCCACTTCAAACAGGTACTAAACAAATGGAACAACATGTGATCAACTTCTTCACTCAGGGGAAGAATTTTATTAATTAACAAGATAGCTGCAACTATGTTCCGACACAGCTTCAAAGTACTGACATCCCAAAAGACTTTCTCCATCAAATCTAAAAATCAATCAGATGTTTCCTCTGGAATAAAATCAACTGGGACAACCTATGCAGCACCTTGTGAGCCACTCAACAATAGAGGCCTAGTCCCACCTTGAAAACAAAATAATCTTTTTAGGAATATTTTTATCCTCAAGACATTTCAGATTAACAAAACAACTGTTGCACATATCTTGAAAGAATCTACCACAGGACTCATGCAGTCATAGTTCTGTGCATGCATAGTGGCCCATCACTTTCCATATTATCTTCATTCTACTGAGATGTTCTAGATCAATGAAAAAGTACAGAAGCTCATCACACAGTGACCAGATCATCTCAAACAGTTGTGTCCACAGAACCTGTTTGCAACCAGAAATGTAAGTCTAAAAACCGCCAATCCTTCTGCTTCCTACATGGAACTGGACAAGATCTACTAATCCCCTCCTCCCTGTGTGACACCTGTTTGTGGTCGATGGGACCAGTTCCCAATGATGGTACTGGTCCTTTTTCATTCATCCTCTTTTTCTTCGCTTTTGTTTCCATGGTTTCTTTTTTACTATAATTTCTTGCAGACCACAATCACTGGAATTCAATGTCCTGCTGCTGTGTTTGCCATGAAGTGCAACCCATGGTCATCCAAAAAAAAAAAAAAAGGGGGGGGAGATCCTAGTAGTCTTGCACTAATTTCACCTCTGCTTCAGCAAGATGGGTGGTCCTGAATGGCTCAACCAGGATCAATTAGCTAGTGGTCTTGCCTGCAATGGTTGACAGTGTTGCAGTAATCAGGATCAGGATTAAAGGCTTGCTGTGGTGCTGGTATAGCATTCTTCGTAGCCCTGGTGTTCCACTCCCAAGCACAGGTCATTGCCTGCCAATGAATGAGCATCCATGTATGGCTCCATGGTGGGTGGTGGTGGGGGCTGTGACACCAAACCAAGAACTCCTTGGGTATGAATTCTTCATCCTCAAATGTGATGGCATTGGCCCCTTTCATTCTTTCTCTTTTTCTTGGCTTTTCTTCCCACATTCTTTGCTCAACTTCTCCTTAGTCTTTTTTTGCTATCTTTTCTTCCAGATCACCATCACTGGGATCCAATGCCCTGCTACTGTGTTTGATGTGTAGTGCAACCTGTGGACATCAAAAAGGTGGATCCTGGTAGTCTTGCACAACCTGGGACTCTGCTTCAGTAAGACGGGCAGTCCTGAATGGCCCAGTCATGATCAATTGGCTAGTGGACTTACCTGCAAGAGTTAACAGTGATACAGTGTCTCTCACCCCCATCAAATGATCTCAACTGTTCTGGGATCAAGATTCAAGGCTTGCTGTGGTGCTAGTATAGCACCTGGAGTTCCACTCCCAACACAGTCATTGCCTACTGGTTAGTGGATGTCCATGTGTGGCTCCATGGTGGGTGGGGAGCTGATGCCGAACTAAAAACCCCTTGGGCATGAATCCTTCATCCTCAAACATGTCAGGGGAACAGTCCCAATCAAGTACTGATACTGTAGATACAACATTTGGTAACAGAAGTAAGAAACAAAAGATATGATACTAGTATAGTACCAGTGTTTTTGATCATTCACACAACAGGTGAAAACCAATAGAGAAAATGTCACCCTTCTTTATTCAAAAGGGTTTCGAAGGACTGGCAAGATCTTCCAAAACTCTTAAGAAGTTATGTTTTGCTGATATCCTTATGAAGACATTATGTCAGCAACATTCCACTAAACTACTGGGAGCAATATCAATTGACAGAATACCATTCATAACACCTCATAAAACACTCAATTCCTGTAGAGGAGTGATATCAGAATGGGATCTCCTTGATGTTCCTAATGAGGAGATATATTAAGAGCTTAAAGATCAGGGAGTGACACGTGTAAGGCATATCCAGATACGTAGGGATGGTCACCTGGCTCCAACCAAGAACATCATCCTTACTTTTGATACACCTAAGCCTTCAACATCTCTAAATGCAGGGTATCTCAACCGTTCTGTTAGAACATACATTCTTAATCCACTAGGATGCTTTAAATGTCAGAAAATATGGTCATGCCCAAACTGCCTGTCATGGCTTTACCACCTGTGCCCAATGTGGTACTAAAAAGCATGATATTGCTTGTAAAAAAAAAAAGCTAAATGTGTCAACTCTCAGGGAAATCATCCAGCTTACTCTCATGTATGTCAGATGTAGAAAAATAAAAACACAAAAAAAATAATAATAATTAAAAAAAAAATAAATAAATAAAACAGAACAAAACATATATCAGAATGCAAAAAGAAATCACCATACCTGTTCTGAGATCCTCTTATGCTGAGAAGGTCATAGCTAAAAAATGTTCACAGCATCACAAATACATATATTCTACCATCTGATAATTTCACCATACCTGAACTTTATGATCGCAAGCACTTCTCTGTTGAACACATCAACTTCATTACCTACAGTCTTACTATAATAAATTTAGTTTAATCCTTTATCTAAGTGTGAGCAAACCAAGTTTGTGCCTGAAAATATCTTCAGGACTCGGGTAAGGTAGTACAACACCGGGAAACTCGCAGCAAAGGTAGAGCAAACAACATCACTCCTATCTCAGTATCTCCCATAATGCAAAACACATCTTGCGGATATGTATAATGTTATGCATTAAGGGAAGGGCCACTATCCAGATTAGTTTCGACCTTTATTGGGGTCTCTTCAGTGGGAGCCAGGCCCAGAGGTGGAGATACCAGGCAGAAGCAATGGCAGGTCATCTTTACCTATAGGAGTTGCCAAATGGTGACCTGGCATTGCTAAGCTCAACATCTTTCTCTAAATCCAGAGTAATTTAATGAAAGTTTATTTTTCACTTGGTTAGACTATAATAAATTTAGTTTAATCTGGGTAGTGGCCCTTCCCTTAATGCATAACATTATACATATCTGCAAGGAGATGTGTTTTGCATTATGGGAGATACTGAGATAGGAGTGATGTTAGCTGGCTCCACCTTTGCTGCGAGTTGCCCAGTGTTGTACTACCTTACCCCAGTCCTGAAGATATTTTCAGGTGCAAACTTTATTTGCTCACACTTGGTTAAAGGATTAAACTAAATTTATTATAGTCTAACCAAGTGAAAAATAAATTTTCAACAGTCTTACTCCAGAGACAACTCCAAAAATGGTTACATTTGATGAGAATCCACTTGTCAAAAAATTATTAAAGATAAATCAGCAGACATCCTCACAGAAAAAATAGATACTTTGGTACTCACCGAAAGTAAATTAAACTTGCCAACTGATCCTGGCACGTCAGATGTATTGAATATTTTACCAGAAGAATAGATGGACACTGGCCCTCCATACTTCCCAAAAACAAATAATATAAATCTGACAAAAGTAATCCCTCAACCTCCTTAAAACCAAAACAATAGGAAAATTTTTACAATGGAACTGCCATGGGTTTTGCCAGAATATCAGTGATATCAAGATTCTGCTGCAGAAACATAAACCTTGTTTCTGTCTACAGGAAACATACTTAAGACCTGCCCAACCATAATAAATTTCCCTGTTCTATGCAAGGACAGAACTGGAGGTGGTCCTGCTCATGGAGGAGTAACTATCCTAGTGGGCAGTCACTCCTTTCCATCATGTCCAACTTGATACTGGTCTGGAAGCAGTAGCAGTTCGCCTAACCATGGGATTTTTTATTAAAATATGTTCAATTTATTTACCATTGAGTGATGAGTTAAATGAAATCAATCTTGATAACATTATCTTGCAACTGCCTGAACCCATACTTGTGGGTGACTTTAATGGTCACAATACTCTGTGGAGTATTGTGACCAACACAAATAGACGAGGTTGAATCATTGAAAGAATCTGTGACAATGATGACCTCTCCCTTTTGAATAACAGACTCAAATCAGCCATTTGTTGAAGAAGAAACTGTCTCTTCCTAGTGCAGTAGGGTCTGATGACATCCATTGTGAAATGATAAGACACCTATCATCATATTCGATGGTGATAGGTGTCTTAATATACAACAGAATACTTGCAGAGAAACAGTTGCCAGATTCTTGGCATAAGTCAGTTGTCACTGCTATCACAAAACCAGGAGAATCCAACATAAGCAAATGATTATCAACCTATTGCTCTGACCAGCTGTCTTTATAAGATAGAAAAAAATTGCTAATGCTAGACTTCTATGGTATTTAATAAGCAATGATCTTCTCTCCAATACACAATATGGCTTTCATAGACATTGTTCAACTTTAGACCATTTGGTCTATTTAGAAACTTCTATAAGTGATATGTTCATGAATCAAGAATATCTAGTTTCAGTTTTCTTTGACATGGAAAAAGCTTTTGACACAGCCTGGAGTCATCTTTCCATTGCTAAGCGATGACTTTGCCAAGGAAATTTTGCAGTTGCTGATGTGATAGAGATTCATGTCAGAATTGAAGTAAACAGGGGGTACTCGGCATATTGAAAAATATCAATGTGACAGCAGTGGGACTGAATAGCATGTCGACCTATATGCTACATGAATGTGCAAGAGAATTGGCAGTGCCTCTGTTGAAGTTGTTCAATATAAGTCTCAGCTCTGGCAAGGTTTCAAGGAAGTGGAAAGAGGGCAAGATAGTTCCGTTACATAAAGGTGGCTCCAAGACAGAAGTAGCAAATTACAGACCAATTAACATCTCAGGAGTGATGGTTAAAGCACTGGAAAAGTTGGTGAAAGGTAAAATCCAGCAATGGGTGGATAGGAATATGATACTTTATGGGCAGCTTGGGTTTGTAAAAGGTAGATCCTGACTTGGTAATATATTCAACATTTTATAATCAAGTGAGAGCAGAGAGATAAGAGAAACAAGTATAATAAGATCCTGCTGGACTGTGCGAAGCACTGGACAGAATATCAAATGGAAAACCATTACAAAAGTTGGAGCAAATAGGAATGGATACGAAGCTGGTAACATGGATGGGGGAAGGGCTGACAGACACCAGAGATAGAATCTATGAGAATGAGGGTGACTAGGGAATGCCTCAGAACTCTGTACTAAGGCCACTACTCTTTAAGTGGCATATTAATGATACAGAGAATGGTTTAAGAAAAGATATTCAGTTATTTGCTGATGATGCAAAACTGGGAATGGCAGTATTTGATAAAGGTCATGAATTATTTAAATAAATTGACAGTGTGGGCAAAAGGATAACTATTGTCATTTTAATGTTGCAAAATGTAAGGTAATGTACACTTTAGGTTGAAAAGGTTGTATACCTATGTATTGCATTAATGGTACTGGGTTGCAGGAAATGATGAGGATAGGGACTTGGGAGGGGGATAATGGTGGACAAAGAGCTGCACTTCAGAGGGCATATTGCAAAAGCTGGTAAAGTAACTCAGAGGATTACTTGGATGTTGGAAAACACACACTAACAAAAAAAGAACAGGAAAGCTATTAACCCCCCCCCCCTCCTTTTTTTTTAATTTTATTTTTTATTTTTTCCTAAGACTATGATTCAGCCACATCTTGACTAATGTGCATAGATTTCATCACCTGGGTTTTTTGGGGTCAGAGAATTCAGAGACGAGCATTCTACAGACCTGTCATTCGTGGTGACAGGTCTGTGGAATGCTCCCATTTAAAATAGATTGAAGATGTATAAGGTTGCAAAATTTATTTGATAAGTGTAAAAGAGGGGACATGATAGTAACTTATAAGTTACTGAAGGAATTCTGTAAGACTGACACAAAACAAAGTTTTCAATATTATTATTATTACGTGCTACCTCCAGGGAGTCCGAAGACTCATCGAAGGAGGATACCTACTCTACAACTCTGTCTCCACCCTCTTCTCCAACTACAACTACCATCTACTGCCCACCACTACCACTAGTATTTTCACACAACCATCCATGCCCATGGCAGGATTTGAACCTGCAACTTTTCAGCTGGAGAGCGGATACGCTAACCACTCAGCCAACCAGACCAGCAAAGACATTTGAGATTATTATATTATGTGACACCTCCAGGGAGTCCAAAGACTCATCGAGGGAGGACACCTACTCTACAACTCTGTCTCCACCACTCAATCCACCAATGAACTGCAACTACATCTACCTACCCACTACCACCACTACTATTTTCACAGTCACAAACATCCATGCCCACAGCAGGATTTGAACCCACAGCCTTTTGGATGGTGAGTGGATACGCTAACCATTCAGCCAACCAGACCAGCATGATGAATATCCTGAAGAATTATTTAAATAAATTGGCAGTGTGGGCAAAAGGAAAACTATTGTCATTTTAATGTTGCAAAATGTAAGGTAATGTATACTTTATATGATAAATAGAGAGAGAGAATTAAAGGAAGTCATGTAAAAGTGCAGTTAGTAAGAGTGTGTACACTAGATTTTTTGCTTGGGGTCTAGTGAATAGTGGAATTGGATTGACATAATTAGTTGTGAGGGCTCTGACAGTGAATGAGTTTAAAAGGATTGTGTATATAAAAGTTAGTATAGGTCCCACACAATGGGTCTTCTGACTCCAAGGAGATATATCCATATAATAATAATAAAATTAATGTTATAGAAAGTCAAATAACATCTGATTAGAAGAACATATAAAAAACATCAGCCACCACTAAAATGAATACTAAGGTTCTCGTAGAAAGGCTTATACGCTGGTTATACATAATTATTAATTGACTAAAGGAATTCACAACATACAATAGAATACTGAGGTCTAACAGATTTTTTCTTTCATTTGCTTCTGCATGTGGTGTCCAAAGCATGGCTCAAAGAATCAAATGGAAGTAAAAGTGCTAGCTGTGCTTCCCTGCCACAGCTAGAAATATGAGAGAGTTTGGAATGTGCAACTGCTGTTAAAACCAACCTAACAAATATGGTTGAGTGAAACTCCCTAAAATACGGAAAACTAATTCTTAGATCTTCCATTTAACAACCAAAGCTTCGTACTAGTGCCCATAGAGTGCTCTTTCTACAATTTTAAGCTTGTTTTAAATCTAATGAGTTCAAATTTTAGTCACTTGTGTGCACTTTACGATTTTTAAGTTGTATCTCTGAAGATGTGTGATAGAGATGAAAACACTGGAGGAATTAAAACTGTTGTTTAACCCTCTCATGCATAAGGGCCTCACATGAGGACACATATATTTTCCCTCATAATAATTCTTCCTTTCCAGGCTTATAGACCAAGGGGCCTGTTCCGGACTCAATTCCATCTTTTTAAGGGCCTTCCTCTGCATCGAGTATCTTTTGGGTAGTAATTTAGAATTTGTTTAGGTATTCTGCTTCTATTCATTCTCAGTATGTTCTTTCCATTTTTCTCTATAGCAAATAACTGTTTCATTTAGGGAGGTTGTAATTCCAAGTTTTTTTTTTGATTTTGCTGCTTTTCATTTTGTCCATTATTGTGACTCCTTCAGTTCTGTGCAGATATTTCACTTCGGATGATTCAATTCTTCTTTCATCTGCTTTTTTTAGTGTCCAAATCTCACTGCCATAAAGTAAGGCTGGTTTAGCTACTGTATTGTAGATTCTTATTCGTGTGTGTTTTTGTACATAATTGGGTTTAAAAATTTTATTTATAATGCCTGCTACTTTTAAAAAGTTTGATATCTTTGGTTCTATGTAAGCTTCATTTTCATATGACATTGTGCAACCTAAATATTTGAATCTATTTACTTGCTCTATTATTTTGTTGTTTATTACTATTTTGCTTCTTATTGGATTAGCACCTTTGAAGGCCATGACTTTTGTTTTGTCTGTTGATATTTCCATACCATATGTTTTTATCAGATTATTTAGACTGCATAATGATTTTTGTAGTTCATCGTCTTTGTTTCCAAGATTATTTGGTCATCAGCAAAAAGAAGAGTAGCTAATCTGGTGTTACAGTTTATCTTGAATCCTCCTTCATTAATTATCTTCCATTCTTTTATGATTTTATCTATGTATATATTAAATAAAACTGGTGAGAGAGGGCAAACCCTGACGTACTCCTCTATTTATTGGTTTCCAGCTTGATGTTGAATTATTGTACTTCACAGATATTTTATTATCTTGATATATATTATATAAGGCTCTAAAGAGTTGGTTTGGTATTTCATATTCTTCTAGGATTTCCCATAGTCTTAATAATTATTATTTTAATAATAATTATTCATTCATAATTTAGTGCTACTGTGCATTTAGTGTATCTCCTCAACTGGGGAGACCAAAGTGTTCTTAGAAACCACACCAGATGGCAGGAGTTTCAACAGAGTCAAAGGAATACCAATCTCTCTGCAGTGCATGGAGGCATCATATTGTTGATTTTAATTTGATGATTTTATGAGTCTTCTGGAAAGGTTAGTATGGTTTTATATATTGTTATACCTTGTAGATGAAGTGTGAATATTTAATTTGTTCATGTTTATTACTATATAAAACGAAGTCGAAAACAACCTCTCATGAGGTAATCTATAATATGTTTATAAGGTAATCTAAGTGGCAAATAGTTTGAGGTTAGAAAGTTCTTGTACAATATTTTTATAATTTTATTTATTTTATGTTTGCAAACATTAAAGAATAGTAAGTGTGTTAAATAGCATTATCATCTCTTTTACAGATGGATAACCAAAAGCCAGGTCCATCAGGCATAAAAAAGGCCTATTATCACAAGAGACGTACTGAAGAGGAGATTGAAAAAAGATAAGCCCTTTGCTGTTGGAATAATCCGAAGATGGTTTGGAGCTGAATGATTCTGATGATGATCCTATGAGAGTGACAGTTCAAGCGAAGACAGTGATGTTCAGTGTCTTTCCCCTGTTGGCCAGACTCGCAACATCAAGGTCCAGCTAGTGTGCTAAATACAACTGTTGCTGGTCATATGCCATTGCAGAGACAACCAGTGTGGTTTAGTGAGAACGATAAGCCCTTTGCTGGTACTGAACCATAGTTTAGAGGAAAACACCAAGTAAATATTCATGGAGAGAGGCCTGTAGATTATTTTTCACCGCTGTTTCCAGATGAATTGATGGATGAAATTGTGAAACAAACTAATCTGTATGCATGCCGTAAAGACAAAGATAATTTAGCACTTACTTGACTGAACTCAAAATTTACCTTGGAATTGTACTTGTCATGATATACATAAAATAAAAAATATATAAATAAAAAAATATAAAAAAAGTGACTGAACTCAAAATTTACCTTGGAATTGTACTTGTCATGATATACATAAAATACCCATGTGTAAGACAGTATTGGTCTTCTGAAAACATGCAGATGGGAGGACATAAGGCGATATTTCCTTTTTGTTGATTCAGACACACAATACGTACCAACAATAAAGACAAGGCAATACATATAAGACCAGTGCTGCAAAAGTTTCATGAAACATTCCATGCTGCTGTCAGCCCAGAATTTCAGAGTGTAGATGAGATGATGATTCGATTCAAGGGACGTTCACAACTCAAACAATACTTACCTAAGAAACAAAAAAAATGGGGTTTCAAAATGTGGGTGAGGGCAGGCATTTCAGGCTATGTATATTGTTTTGATCTTTATGTAAGTGCAGATCCTGGAAGACAAAATTCAGACTCATTCAGTGCAAGTGAAAATGTAGTACTTAGGCTTTCATGATCTTGCTGGTAAGAACTTCGAGGTATACGCAGACAACTTCTTCACAAGCATCCCCCCAATTGAGAAACTAAAGGAAGATGATATTTATTATATGGGTACATGCAGAAGAAATCGACTTCAAGTTGCTGACAAGAAACTGAAAAATGAATAGGATTTGCAGAAGATGGGACGAGGAAATATGTCAGTTACCATGTCGTCAACATACTTTTTTCTTTCCTTTTACAAAGGAAAGAAAAAAGTATGTTGAAATTCCTCGCAACATAGCTGTTTATAACAAACATATGGGTGGAGTGGACCTTATGGACTCTCTTGTGGCTTTGTATCGAAATGATACCAGGAACAAATGATGGTATATGAGAATTTTTTACCATATGTTAAATGTACTTGTTTGTAATGCATGGATCATTTGGAAACGGGAAGAAAAAGAAAATTGGATTTGTTGGAATTCAAATCAAGAGTGGCAACTGCTTTGATATATCAAAGTTTAGCTCAGCTAGGTACAAAGAAACGAGGACACCCTTCAAGTCAGACACCACCAGCACTAAAGAAACGCCAAATGAGAAACGTTTTGATGGTGGTGGACACTTCCCAAAGAAGACAACAGGTGCTAATGCTAATCATTGCAGAGATGTAGACTGCAAGAGTAAAACAAAATACATCTGTGGCAGATGTGAGGTTCCAATCTGTCCAGAATGTTTTCAGTCTTTCCATACAAAATGAGGCAAAGAGAACAACACCGTTCTTCATAGCTCTACTGCAAATTTTAATTGTTCAAATTTTTTGTATGTACTAAGTAATCCAAATTTTGATCATTCATGCAGTGTTTCAGCAAAATATAAATTGTTTATAATCTGTTTTGTCATACTTGTAATGTCTTTTAATGAAAATAAATTCCTTAGTCTAAGTCATTTCCATAGAAATATGTCTGTAGTCTGTTGGAGTTAGTGCATGATGTCCTCAGATGACATCATTTTTAACATATACAGGACACAAATTTGGCAAAATTAATGAATTCATGGTAATACTGCAAGATTAAATGGTATTGTATCATGCCATTATAATTTTCAAAAGGCTGCAGGTTCGAATCCTGCTGTGGGCATGGATGTTTGGGATTTGTGAAAATAGTGGTGGTGATGGTCGGCGGTAGATGGCGCTGGTGTAGATGAAGGTGGTTGTGGTTAGTGGAGTGGTGGAGACAGTGAATTGTAGAGCAGGTGCCCTCCCTCGATGAGTCTTTGGACTCCCTGGAGGTGTTATATAATAATAATAATAATAAATATCACCTTCATTCCATTATTAATGAGTTCAACCAATGCCCAGGCTTGAATGTAAATTTATTAACACATTTACATCGGGACAATCAGAATTCTCTCACCGCCACCCTAACCATCTGGCAGAGCAAAAGAAAACATTGTGCCCACAGCAATTTCTGGCTTGTGTATCAGCAAACCTAGTGCATATCACAATGGTCCTTTGATTGCGACCATATATGTGTGTGTGTGTTTGGGGGGGGGGGGGACACTAATACGTTTGTTTTAGGATATATTAGAAAATAATAAATTAAGGAGAATTCTATATTTGGTTGGCATATTTGAGTTAATAAAAGGTGTAAATATGTAAACCATCATTAATGATCAATGTGATAAAGGAAATATAAAGGAGGAGAAAGAACAGATGTGAATAGAAATACTTTTTTTACTGGAAAATAAATTATTAATAATTAACATTTGTTATATTATGTGTGTGTGTTTTATAAGTTGCTAGGTGGAGTGAATCAACAATTTGTTGATTTGCCTGTTTTTTGTGTGCCTGTTATGTGCAGTCATTTGTATGTTTTATTTATATTTTGCTTGGCTTTCTAAGAAGTTTTTTAATCCACTGATGATCAATATACTTTTTCTTTTACATAATATTTTATATTTATATTTTGCTTGGCTTCCTAAGAAGTTTTTTTTATTCACTGATGATCAATATATATATATTTTTTACATAATAATATATAATTTACAATCATTATTGGAATTATCCACTCTTTTGTGAATTCTAAGTTCGTTACATACTTTTTTTTTTTTTTGTCAGCAGCTCTTCTGTCTTATCAATAACAGATATCTCACATATTCTAGTATTTTGTTAGAGATCAACAAATGCAGTCTAGTTCTTATAATACATAGGATTCATTTTTATTCAGGAATAGATGAATTTTTTGCTTATAACTTCTGTTCTTTTAGAAACTGTAATAAAAATGTTCCTATATCATGAAAGACATATTCCATCCTCAACACACTACTGCAGAAGCAAGAAAAACAACTATCACTAAATAAACAATACAGACACATTTACAGTCTATGTACTATAGTTAGCAACAATTAGTACAATTACTGGAAGGACACTTCATAATAACAAACACTCCCCTCCCACAGACACTATGCTATATGCACGCAAGCAAAATAGATTTATTGTAACATTAAATATAGTATTTAACTAAACACATTTGTCCTAGCATCCTCTTCCAAATTTTCAGTACAGAAAATACATGTAACAACTGTTTATAATGCAGCTATTTGGTACAGAAAACACAGAATTTATGTAAAGCAAATAAAGATGCATATTTGTATATATGAATATATATATAACTTGAAATTAATTCTAATTGCATTTGAGATTGTCTATATCATTAAGACATTTTACAAACAAAATCCTACCAAAAAAAAAAAAAGTTGCAACTAACATACAACTGTATGTTAGTTGCAATTTTTACTTTTACAAGTTTTACTGTATATGCAACATGGAAGCAGCATATACAGTAAAGCTAGTTCCCGCTGGTGATTTCTACACATGTGGACAATGCTCACTGCAAATGTGTTATTCAAAATCAGCTTTCACAGAGCTGACAATACTTCATAACTGTATTTTTTTAAGGAAATTATAATGTAGACTAAAATAAACTAAAATAATATTAACTAAAATAAACTTAATACTTCCAATATTCTAGCAGATGCCCTAAAAGAATACAGAGAAAAATGTAAGAGAGCTAAGCTATGTGTAAAAGCAGGTAAACAAAAGTCATGGGAAGACTTTGGTGGTAAGAATAAAGAAAATAAATATCATGAAGGTGGCAAAATGTTCTGGAGGCTATTAAAGAAGCTTAGAAATGAAGGAAAGAGTATTGTAAAAGGAATCAAAGATGATAAAGGTGATATAAAAAACTAAAGATAAGGATATACTAGATGTCTGGAGTAATTACTTTGAAGGACTGTTAAATGAACCAAGCAGTGACAGAACCATAAACCATACTACACAATTTTCAAGAGGAATGCAAAGAGGAGCACATATCAATACTCAAGGTAGAAAAGGCTGTCAAAAACTTGAAATGTGGAAAGGCAGCTGGAGTAAATCATATTCAACCAGAAATAATCAAGTATGGAGGTACAAAAGCTTTGCAACGGCTTCAAATTATAAGTCTATCTGTATATCTGGAGTTGTGGTGAAGGTACTAGAGATATTGCTGAGAAGCAGGATACAGAAGTGGGTTGAAAACAGCAGTATTCTTTGTGGTTATCAGCATGGGTTTGGTAAGGGGAGATCATGTTTTACTAACTTACTTATGTACTATAATGTGACAAATACCTTGGACAGGGGAGCTGCATATACAGTAGTGTACTTTGCAAAGCTTTTAATGGGCTCCCACATGACAAACTATTAAATAAATTGAAACAGATGGGACTGGATAGCAGACTTCTGAGCAGGCTTACAAAGGATGAGAGCTTCCCAAATTTGTTGAGGTTAGGGGTAGGGTGGAATGGAGTAGGGTGGTCTTCTTCAGCGTATTCCATGGTGGTTGTCCAAAGCATGGTCATCAACTCCTGAGTGGCTGTAGCAATGAAAATAGGTCTAGTCTCCTTATGGTCAGCAATTCTGATGTTGGCTGTTCTTACCTCTTTGGTCATAGGATAGTTTATGACTATAAGGAACCTGGCAGATCTAGGTACTGTGACTGGTCTTTGGTAGAGCAGATAAGGGATGCTAATTTTTATATGGCCTGTTTGAAGTTACTAATAAACTAAAATCATCAAATTCATATTTATATTTGTTACAATGGAGTAGGGTGGTCTTCTTCAGCGTATTCTATGGTGGTTGTCCAAAGCAGGGTCATCAACTCCTGAGTGGCTGTAGCAATGAAAATAGGTCTAGTCTACTTATGGTCAGCAATTCTGATGTTGGCTGTTCTTACCTCTTTGGTCATAGGATAGTTTATGACTATAAGGAACCTGGCAGATCTAGGTACTGTGGCTGGTCTTTGGTAGAGCAGATAAGGGATGCTAATTTTTATATGGCCTGTTTGAAGTTACTAATAAACTAAAATCATCAAATTCTAGACCTTTCTCCTCCCAATATATATGGACTACCTGAAATCCATAAACAGAATGTGCCATTACACCCAACTGTAGATGCCAATGCGCCCGTATACAAATGCCCGCTTTCCCAATATACTAGCAAAATCCCTTTCATACATAAAAATACTTGACCCACTTTAAAGTCAGTGTAGAAATCTCACATTCCAACATATTGTCAGTTTTGACATCTCTCTGTTCCATGTCCTACTTAAAGACACTTTAGACCTTATTCAACCTGAATTTCCTACCGATATTTCAGCCTTGTTTAAGTTCACTATGAACTCTGGCTATTTCGTGTGGCAAGGATAATTCCACAAACAAATAGAGAGGACAGCTATGGACCCTCTGCTTTCTCTGCCCTCACCTTCCACCTGGCTAATTTCTTATGGAAACATTTGAAAAGAAAGCGCTAAACTCTACTCCATACAGACCCACTGTTCGGCTATGCTTTGTTGATGATGTGTTCTCCATTTGGCCACTTGGCCTCGATGCTCTCAACATATTCTTAACACGTCTAAACAATCAACATCCCACGACCTGGTTGAAATTAAAAGAAGAAAATATCAAGAGCTGCCCCTTCCTAGACACTTTAATTACATGCCAGCCTCATGGATCCGTGGCATTCTATGTGTTCACAGAAAACCCACACATATCAATAGATGCATTTACAAATAGCCCCCCCCCCTCTCAATGGCATGGGACTATTAAAACCTTTCATATAACTGGGCTAAATTAATTAGTTCAGATAACAGTTCCCTCTCCATGGAACTTGACTACATTCACAAAACCTTCTTAGCCAATAGCTACAATTTCTATTGTACCCAAAAAAACATTAAAACCTCAAACCCATGCACCCTTTCCAGAACAGAGACAACACCAAAGTTATCACTATTCCGTATATCCAAGGCACAGCTGAAAAACTAACGAAAATCTTTCAACCACTTACAGATCATAAAAAATTAACGTCCCTTATCTGCTCCACCAAAGACCAGCTACAATCCCCCAAACCTGCCAGGTGTTAAACAAGTCCCTTGTAGTTGTAAACTATTCTACTATGGTCAAACAGGCAAGAGAGCCAACATCAGAATTACTGAACATAAGAACTATATCTGTTTCCACCACCAGCCACTGAGGACTTGCTGACCATGCTTTGGACATCCATCATAGAATATGCTGGAAGGCCACTCTACTCCATCGCAGCAAATATAAATATTGAACACTTTTCCTTCAATCTGCTTCTACCTTAAGAAATGACACTAACCTCAACAAACATGATGAGGATTTTCATGAACTTTCTCGTGATCTTTCCACAAGAGTGGAAAGATCACGAGTATGCTACCAAGATTCGACAGTGATGAATTAAACAGAAGAGCAATTATAGAAAATGGAATGATGTAAGGTTGTGTAAAAATCTTTTTTAAAGAAAAAGAGAATTTTAATAATAAGGTGTGACACCTTTTGGCAACGTGTATATGGAAATATCACCACCTCTGGGTCTGGGTCCCACTGATGAGACCTCAATAAAGGTTGAAACTGATCTGGGTAGTAAACCTCCCCTTAATAAATAGCATTATACATGTCTGCAAGGAGATGTGCTTTGCATTATGGGATAGTAAGGCAAGTGATGAGAAGTTTTACCACCTTTGCCACAAGTTGTCCCAGCCCTGAAAATACTTCAGGCACAAACTTTGTTTACTTACACTTGGATAAAGGATTAAACCAAATATATAACTGAAAGAAATGAAACTGAATATTCATTTCATGAATGCCTGGGATGAGTTTGATAAAAAGAAGGAATTTTTTTAAGAGTGATGGTTTGCACTTAAATGGACTGGGTGTATGGCATTTAGAACATTCATTGATAAAGGATAGAGTAAATGGTCAAAAACAAGAAAATGGGATTTGTTAATAGTACTACGGTCACTAATTGCTGTGAATGTGGGATTAAATGTTCTCAGAAAATAAATTGTGTACAATTACACACACACACACACACACACACACTCTGAGATTGTGATTAATTGTATTGCAGTTTATGTATACTAATGCCAGAAGTATTTGGAATAAGCGCAAAGAATTTTTGCATTAGTTAGTAAAACGTGGCCAAAAATGACAGAAATCAGTGAGACTTGGTTGACTAAGAATGATATAGTTATAGGGATAGAATTTAAAGGGATACAGTATTTTCAGGGAGGACAGAATGGAGGGAGGGGGTTTGATTTACTAATGATAGACAAAGAGTTGAAGCCAAAAAGAGTAGAAGTGCCTCAAGATGACAGGTATGCAGAGGGCAGTTCGTTTGAGGCTATTTGGTATGAAATAGAGATCAACAGGATGAAATATATAATTGGTTGCTGCTATAATCCAAAGAGTATAAGGGAGAATGCAGATATTATGCATTGGCAAATTTGCATGATGAGTGAAGGTCTAGTAATTATTATTATGGATTTAAAGTATGGAGACACAGATTGAGAGATGAAATGGTCAGAAGAAAGGAAGGAAATTAAGTTTATACAGTTGTTAAGAGCTAATTACCCGAGACAGCATGTAATGGAAGGGACAAGAGGTTCAAGAGTGTTGGATCTAGTCATAGCATTAGAGACCATATCAATAACCAATTTTGTCTCACTGTCTCCACTTGGGGAAAGTTAACCTGTGATCTTGACCAAAGAGATTGTAAAAAGGTGCAGAATTTTTTGTTAAGAAGGGTTATATGTAGAATTACAAGGCTGGTGATTATGACAAGCTGAGAAGTCAGCTTCCAGCAGTGCTGTGGCATGAGAATTTAAAGGGGGAAAGATGTTGATGGTGCATGAGAGATTGTTTAAGGAAAGCAGTATCAGACTGTATACCCAGAGTCAGAAGAAGAAATTAAGGAGTAAGATGGATGAATAGTATTATTAAGAGGAGTTGAGATAAAGAAAAAGTTGTGGAGTATAAAGAAAAAGGCAATCAGCATACTCATGAGCAGTAAAAGGTACAGGCAAGGAGGGTGACCTATATGGTAAGGAAGGCCAAAGCTAATTATAAAAGAAAGGTAGCTGATTAGTCCAAAAGAAAACCTAAGGAGTTCTTTCACTACACAGCAAGTAAAAGGAGGAATAACTATGGAAGGATGACTTTAAAAAGTGTTGATGGTAGCGAAGCAGCAGAAGCAAATCAAATAGTTGCGTTACTTAGCAAACATTTTGCAAGTGTACCATTTCAGTTATGATATTGCAATGCCAAATGTGTCACTGATTAATGAGAGTCTAGAGATAGAAGAAATAGAGGTGATTAATATATTATAGAAGCTTAATGCTAACGCTGCCATAGGGTTAGTTGGCATATTGGCTCATGTGTTACGAGAATGTGCAAGAGAATTAGCACATTCTCTGACCAAGCTGTTTAATTTAAGCCTCAGTTCTGATAGAGTTCCAACAGAGTGGAAAGAGGTGAAAATAATTCCATATAAGGTTAGCTTCAAGACAGAAGTAGCAAACTATAGGCTAATCAGTATATTAGGACTGGTGGTTAAGGTTTTGAAGAAATAGATAAAAATTAGAATTCAGGACTTGGTGGACAGAAATATGATACTTTGTAAGGGGCAACATGGTTTTGTGAAGGGGTCTTGCCTTGGTAACTTACTTTCTATAATAAAGTAACAGAGGAGTTGGATAAAGGAAATCCTTACTTGGTGATACTGCCGAACTTTGCATATCCTGCATACTGGAGAACTCAAAATGGCTTGAAAGGGGCAAAGAAAAAGTGTCATATTTGGTATTTATAGGAGGAGAAGAAAGAATATTAATAATTATCTAATCTTTAGTCCAAAAATACCACCAAAAGTACTTAATGTGCTTTGGTTTCTAGCTGCTTGTGAACTACTGAAAAATATGTCTGTGTACATAAAATTCAAAATCATTATTAATGAAAGTTTTAAAAGTTAAAATGAAATTTATAGCTTTAAGAAAGCAGAGTAGAGATCACTCTCCTCCTCAAGCTTAATAGCAATGAACAACATATCTCCACAAATGATCAAAAGTCCATATCTGTTGTTCAAGCAAGCATGGCAATATAATATGTAATTAAATGCTTACCAAATTTATTAAAAATAAATAATTACTATTTGAATTTCTTTCAATCAAGGGAGATATGTAAAAAAAAAAATAGTGGGTGGGACTCCAATCTTGAAGACCACACTTCTGCAGGCTTAAAAAAAACCTGCTCATATAACGGAAATGTGTTCAATGGAGAATTCCTTTGCATAAAGGAGGCAACATGGTTCTAAGACTGCAGTAGCAAATTATAGACCAATCGATATTTCAGAAGCAGCGGTAAAAGTATTGGAAATGTTGAAAAAAGAGAATTCAAGAATGGGTGGATAAGAATATGATATTCTATGAGGGGCAACATGGCTTTCTGAAGGGGTGGTCATGCCTTAGTAATTTACTATCTTTTTATAATAGAGTAATAGCTGAGTTGGATAAAGGAAATGTCTACATGATGATTCTGATGGATTTTGCAAAGGCATCTGACAAAATACCACATGGAACTCTGTTATGCAAATTAGACCAAATGGGGGGATGGACACACCAGTTATGTGGATATGAGGGGGGAGGAGAATGATACATAACAAAAAGTAATATATAAAGGAGCAGAATCCAGAAGAAAGCAGGTGACTAGTGGTCTGCAGCAAGGTTCTGTCCTAGGATCACTACTGTTTAATTTGTACATAAATGATATAGGAAATAATCCAAAAGAAAATATTCAGTTGTTTGTTGATGATGCAAGATTGGGTAGAGTAATAGTTAATCAAGGCAATGAACATGGAGTACTTGCAGGATGATTTAAATAGGCTATTAGTACGAGCAAAAGATAATGGGTATCAGTTTAATGGGGAGAAATGTAAAGTAATGCATTTTAGGATAAATCAATTACAAGTCGTGTACCACATTGATATGGAACTGTATTCCAGGAAACACATGAAGCTAGAATTTGGGGATGGTGGTAGATATATTGCTAAGGTTGCTCATAAGATTTACTTGGCTACTGAAGAATACACTAATAAGTAGAGATAAGGAAGTTATTCCTCTTTATAAGGCCTTGTTACATTTGGAGGACTGATGCAGAAGAAATGTTTCAGCACTTGGCTTGAGGGGGGGAAGAACAAGAGGTCATCCCTGGAAGTTGAGTGAGTGTAGTGGGGATGTCAGGACTAGGTTATTTTACTTGGAGAGTGGTGAATGAATGAATGGAAATGGGTTGCCAGAGTCAGTTGTGACACTTTGTTAGCCAAAACACTAAAATAACTGTCTTGTATACTGCAGTATACAAAGCAGAGGTCAAAGCAATTTCAACTTACAGTTCTGAGTTGGAGGTTAGAAATAAAACAGTTGATCAAAGACTAGAGACTACAGATACGAGAGTTCTAAGAAAAATTATTTTAGATCATATAAATGGAAGAATAACATTAAAAATTTGGATATTAAAAAGGAACTTGAAATCATTAACATTCAAGAATATGAGTAGATGTGTCTAAAGTGGCATTGTCATTTAAACAGAAGTGAAGCAGAAAGGTAAAAAAAACAAACAAACAGTGTTTATAATATTAAGATTGCAGGGAAAAGACACAGAGATAGGCCAATATCTGTGGATTAATGCAGTTAATGGCACCTTAGAAAAATGAAATGTAAGATATGACATATCAGAGACCTTATATATAACAGATTAATATGGAAGAAACTCACTTACTGGAAAGAAACAAGAATCCTAAACAGAACATGTCAGGAACTGATGATGATATGACTATTCATCATCATACGATTATTTCCAAGAACTAAAGGCACTTTTTTTTTAAACCATCATACAGGAGTTTGAACATACCCAGGTGGTGAAAATGATAACATAGGAGCACAACTTAGTAGATGAGCAATTTTAAGGTAATTGTTTTCAAATGAAACCAAAAATGAGAGACCAATATGATATGAATTATTAATATAGACTTCAAATAATATTTGAAAAATAAAATTACACTATGTCAGTTGAGGTCAGAGTTATTCAAAATTAATGGTGAGTCAGAAAGTTATACTCTGTCCAGTGTGTTGAACTATCAGTATGCTTTGCATGAGGTAAAAACCAAGTTTCCTGGTGGGGGAAAAAAAGAAAAGAAAAGAGAAATGAGTCCATGTCCATATGTGAATGGTGAACTCAACTTCAGTTAATAAAAAAAAAGTTTAACTGCACATCTTTCCAACCAAAAAGAATGTGTTATTCTTCAAACTGTGATGAGGTCTCTGTCTTTTGAGATGTTCAACGCTTTTAATCATTTTGTGTTATTTTATAGCAATCAAGAAATTATCATCGTCATCATCTGGAACAAATTTAGGTACAGGCTATTTATATCCTGTTCCTGCTCTATAGATGAGGTTGATCTTTCCATCTTAATCTTGAACATCATAGAAATTATTATACTACATCATAACTATGATGAAAAATCTAACTAGAGCTATGATAAGAAATGAAAAGCAAATATTAATAGAAACCATCAAATTATTCCAATGCTCAGTGAGATGCATGAGCTTGATTATGTTAGTTCTGTTTCAACTAATATGTTGGTGCAATAACAAAAAAGACTTTCTCAGTTGATTACTACTTACCACATTAGTGTTGTAATATCAAAAGTTTGTTTATAATTTCAGTTGTTTCTGACAGAAATACTGCTAAGTTGGATGTCAGAATAATTTATTTACCTGAAAATGATAATGCTCAATTTATACTTAAAGTACTCTTCAAACCTAGTAAAACTTGTCCTAGAATAACGACAAGCTTTACCAGGTTTGAAACCTTGTGGATAAGTTAAGGAAATATTTCGTTACATGCCTATGGGAAGTGCTACTATTAGTATTTTTTTCCTATGCAGTACTGATAAGTTATACATAATACATAATTATAGGAAGAGAGAATTGAAAGTTCCATTTGACCACTTTATTTATATGTATATCTGTTTTTTTTTTTAATGATAATACAAAATTATAACAGGAAATTAAATAAATCAAAGTATTGCCTAAAATAGGGGTTCTCAACATGGTATACGCATATCCCTTGGGTGGTACGTGGTAAAATTTTTCAGGGCACGCCATGAGAGCTCAAAAGTTATTAGATCTAGTAACAAAGTCGCTAAGTTGGCAACACTGATACTGATTAATTTCTGAGAACTGAGTAACTTAGTGTGCCACTGTAGTTCATGTGTCTATGATTTGTCAATCCTCCCTCCCCTTCCCTACCTGAGAGCCAAACCTACCCAAACAACTGATCATCCAGTCAAAGCATCCATTCTAAGAGAGTGAATGTGCCTTCTGACTGTTCTATGTATTTGTTGTGATTTATTTCTCTTGCTGTGCTTAAAATTATTTTTAGTCTTCAGTTTACTGTGAAGTTAAATGAACTTATTTCTGAAGTGCCTTGAGAAATGGATAATTAAGAAGAAAAGTAATGTGGAGCCAGAGCTGATTGCTTCTACATCATCATCCCATGTGAGTAAAGAGGTGGATTCAGCAGTAACTAAAAGAGCATTAAATGTTAAACAATCAAATGATAAAATGATTAAAAAATGTAAATATAATTAATCATATTTATAATTTGGATTTACATGGACAGGAAATTTAGTAGAACCAAATCCACAGTGCTTTGTTTGCTCTGAAGTCCTGTCACAAAATTCTATGAAAACGTCTCTTTTACGGTGACACTTTGAAACAAAACATGAGCATTTAAAAAATAAGCCCTTAAGCTATTTGGAGCATCTTTTGGAAGACTTGAGTAGCATAAAAATCATAATTAAGCATTTTTCTGGTGGAGAAGAAATTGAAAGTGTACTTAAAGTGTCTTACAAATTAGCCTTCAAATTGCCAAAGTTGGAAAGGCTCACACAATAGGCGAGTTGCTCATTCTTCCAGCAATGGAAGAAATAGCTTCTTGTACATTTGGTCAAAAAGAGGCAAACCTTGTCAGAACCCTTCCTTTGTCAAATGACACAGTTTCCAAGAGAATTAAAGATATGGCTTGTAATATTAAGGACCAACTCATTCAAGCTATTCAATGTAGCTATGTTTTGCCATACAAGTGGATGAGTCAACAGACGTAGCTGGGCTAGCTCAATTACTTGTTTTTGTACATGGAAAATTCCAGGATGCAATATTTGACAATATTTTATTTTGTAAGCCTCTCAAAACTTCTACTACGAGTGGGGATATTTTTAATGTGATTGATTCATTTTTTGCTGAAAACAACCTTGAATGGAAAAATCTTATTTCTGTATGCACTGACGGAGCAAAAGCAATGAGTGGTTATATCAGAGGACTAGCAGGTCATATATAAAACAAGTTGCACTAGAATGTAAGTTCACTCGTTGTCTTCACTGCGAAGAGGTGACAGCTATATTTCTCCATGATGATTTAAAACGTTCTGGATGAAAGTGTACAAATGGTTAATTTCATCAAAATCCAGCCACTGAAATCTCGACTTTTTTTTTTTTTTCAGTTATCTGTGAAATGGGTAGCCTGCACATTGAAGTACGTTGGTTGTCACGAGGAAATATTCTTCACCATTTATTTGAACTCCACAATGAAGTATGGCTTTTTTTCAAGGGCCACGAGTTTTGACTTTTTTTGAGACTACATGACCTAGAATGGCTTCTACGGTTAGCATATTTAGCTGATATTTTTGAAAAAATGAATATTTGGAACTTATCAATGCAAGGAGACAACATTGATGTGCTGTATGTTGGGCAAAAAACAGAGGCCATGGTAAAAAAAAATTATCCCTAGGAAAATGGAATTAAAAAGAACAGCTGTGACCAATTTCATTGACTAGATTCATTTCTTAAAGAAAATGAGCAAACAATTCCAGACTTTGAAAACATCAGACAACAAATAATTGTTCATTTAAGCACTCTTAAAAACTCTTATAAGGCAGTATTTTACATTCCCTGATGAAATGCAATAAGGGATTTGAGACCCTCTTCATATTTGATTTGGAAAAATGTAAGCTTCCATTGTCTAATAACGAAGAGTTGATTGAGATATCTTGTGACAATAGTTTAAAAAGCATTCATTCCAAAAAGCCAGTGTTTAGTTTTTGGATTGGAATGAAGAAGGAATATCTGACTTTGTTAAAAACTGCAGTCGAATATTTGTTACCTTTCAACAACAACTTTTTTATGTGAAACTGGTTTTTCATCTTTAACTGCTTTACAAAATAAATATAAGAACACTGGATGTTGATGATAACTTGCAACTTTACCTTAGCAAGATAACCCAACCATTGATGAACTGTGCAATCGTAAACAAGCGCAACCATCTCACTGATTACCCAGTAAAATGTCTATAATTTTATAAAATTTGTTAAACTGTTTATATCACTCTTTGTGTTTATCCATATATGTAATTTATGAATACAAAATTTAATGTATTCATACACACACACACACACACACACACACACATTAATACACCAGTTACAAACACATTTCCTGGGGTTACTTGAAGAATAAAAGGGTAAGAACCACTGGCCTTAAACAAGTTCAAAAAAATCAACAACCTACCAAAAACGCTTTAAATTACATTTTTATTTTTTTGTTTTTGTTTATTTGTGTTTTTATTTTTAGTCTTTTAAAATTTCTTCGTTCCTTTTTTGGTCTAATGTGTATTTTGCAATTCTTTTCATGAATCTCATGTCACTTGTTTTTATTCTTTGTTTATCTTGTTTTTTTTATTGCCCAAATGTCAGCCATATAATGTGAACACTGCTAAAGTACTGTATATTTTCAAGCATGTTTCTTTTGTGTACAATATTTGAATTGAGTTCTATTTATCAGGCCTATAATCTGTAAAAATTTTGAAGTTTTTAATTTTGTCTTTTTCTCCTTCATATGATAACTGAAAGTATTTATCTGTTCAATTATTTTATTATTAATTACTATTTCACTTCTAACTGGAGTTTCTTCCTAAAATACCATTGTTTTAGTTTTATCTATGGATATTTTTATTCCAAACTGTTCTACTATAATGTTTAAATTATATACTGCTCTTGGTAAATTGTCTTTCTTATATGATATTATTACCTGATCATCTGCAAATAACATATTTATTTTGTTATTCCAGGAAATTTCTATACCATTTTAGAAGATAGAATGTGCAGAGCGTATGTTAAAAGAAACAGTTTAGAGGGCATATTCAAAGATGATGTAAACAGCACTTCAAATTACATGGTTGTTGAAGAACATATAGACAAACAAGAATAGGGAAGTTATTGTTCCCTTTTATAAGGCATTAATAAGACCACATCTGGACTATTGTACACAGATCTGGTGTCCTAGATTCCATGGGGATGACGAAGTAATGGAGAAGGAGATGCTCCCTATGAAAATAGACTGAAGGTCTGTGGTCTCCAAAACACTGATATGCAAAAAAAAAAAAAAAAACGAGATATGACAGAAGCATGTAAGTTATTAAGGGGGTTTAATAGGATTGACATCGAAGGCTTTTTTGAGTACATGGCAGGAAGCAGAGAATGAGAAGCCACCCCTGGAAATTGTTTAAGAATGTGGTTAACAAGAGTATTGGAGTAGATTTTTTGATTACAGAGTAGTGAAGGAGTTTAATGAGAGGTATGATTGGTATTGTGTGAATAAATAGTCTCCTGCCCTCTCTGACTCCATGGAGATACCTGTATAATAATAATAATAAACATTTTGTTGTTGATGTTTGTACTGATAAGATTAACTAGTACATTTGAATGAATATTTTTGAAAGAAGTTAATACTATGGAATTAATTCAAAGTAAATGTTCAAAATCAACAATAGAATACAATAATGTATAGCAAGATCATGTCCTCTTTCCTTTATAATTTTAAAAAAAAAAACTGTACATATGCTACATAAAAACAATATGACAGTCATTATTATGTGTTAATATTAGTATAATAATAATTCTAATATTAATACATTAGTAATATTAACTAATATTAATACATTTGTAGTAACTATCACATTTTTTTCTAATTGCTTATTTCTAAATTTAAAAAAAAATGTAACAAAGCTTGTACACTGTCCTTGAATATCATCTGATGGATGCCACGCTAAAAGGATATAAAGCTATGATGTTGACAGATATGATAATAGCCGAACATCCTACTAATGCTAACAATTCTGAAAGAATATAAATAGTGCTGAGAGTAATTCTGATTAGAAAACAATGAAGATGAAATTAATGAAAATTTACTATTCTCTTCCCCACAGTGCATGATGTAATTAGTACTTTGAATCAGGGCCGTCTGGGAGCAGTAAGCACCGGATCGGGGACACCTATGATAATCAGATGCTGTAATGACCTGAAAAAATGACTTTCTTAATTTTTGAAAAATAAAAATTAAGGAAAAAAAAAAAACGAAAGCTAATTATCTGATAACACGTAACTATGTTTTTCTTTAAAATTTCTTATCTCTGAATACTTTCTTTGCTGTTCAAACAAACTCTAGATTTCAAATGTAAAGAAAACATTATAAATAAAATAAAAACAGAATATTCAACAAAATATTCTTACTTGCAAGAATATTTTGTAACTGTAACTGAAAGTAGTCTCTTGCTAAACTTAATTAATGATTAGTAATAATGAATTAAGTGACTATTTTTCTTTCATGACAATCCAGCCAACAAAAGGATATAGACCTAATATTATTATTACATGATACCTCCAGGGAGCAAGGACTCATCATGGGATATAATAAATTTAGTTTCATGGGGAAGCACTCTACTTCACTAAATACATCTCACCCTCTCCACTACTACTACGACACCACTACCATCAACGCCATCTATGTTTTACTGCTCATCATCACCAACAATAGTATTTTTTGTCTGTAAATTGCATTGTTCTGAAAGATTTTAAAGAAAGTGGGAAAATTGCAAATTCTGGTGAACATTGGCAAAAAAAAAGAAAAAAAGAAGAAGATAATGAGGATGCTTAGGTCAAATCCTCTGAAAATCCACTCAGAGAACAGCAGTTGGCAATGGCTGTTATTTTGATGTGCATAATAAATACATAGATGGGAATACGTATATACATGGACATACTAAGTGCTTAACAAACATCACACTTTTGTTGTCATGCGCTTCATTATATTTCATATACATTTTAAATTAAGTAAAGCCACTTAATTCTGAAAATTAGGTTGTTTTACTTCATGCATAATATTATGACCTCCTATGATGAGTCTTGTGACTCCATGGGGGGGTCAGGAAAATAATTACATTTGCTTTCTAATGATGTATCGATTCTATTCAAACAGCAAAGAGTATTCATAAAAAATTTCAAAGAATGGTCACTATTTATAATATGAATACAAAAAACAAAAATAAAATAAAAATAAAGGAAAGAAAATTATCAGATATTTTGAAAGACAAACAGTAATTTCATATAGATCTATATGAACGTTGTTAAATTTATGTATATACATGGTCCTTATGGACACTAAGCAAATCTACGAACACACCAACACCATTTAAAATAACTCGCATATCCAACAATGACCATTTCAATTGTCTAAATTTTTTTCATTTTATCACAGAAAATCACAGTAGTCCCCCTGCATATGGTACAGGCATTCACAATTATGATGAGTACAGTGGTATAAAAATGATCAAACCATTATGTGTACTGTGTAATATTTAACGCTGTTTAGAAGTCTTTCAATGTCAAGGGCATCAGCAACATAAGATCAATAAATATTAAAAAAAAATAACAAAAAAAAGGGGGAAGGCAATATAAAATACATAAAATATAATAATAATGAATCAGAGGATAAATTAACATGCAAATATTGGAAATTTGTGGGTATGGCTATATTTGCATATTAGATACAAATAATGGAGAAACAAACAATCCAGCAACATCCAGAAATTAATATGAAACACACAAAACTGCATTCTATATATGAGAGCAAAACTGACAGTTGACATATTATGGTGATTAACATGAGATAGGAGAAACATTCAACACTTGCTTTGACAGCACTCCTACCACTACTATACCAAGATATGTGATGCCAATATAACCAAGGACCACAGCAGTAATTATTATTATTATTATGTGACACCTCCAGAGAGTCCAAAGACTCATCGAGGGAAGGCACCTACTCTACAGCTCTGTCTCCACCACTCAATCCACAAATACAACGAGCCACAACTACTAACAACCACTTATCATCATCTTCACAAATGCCATCTACCAACCACCACCACCACTAGTATTTTCACAGAAATTATAAACATCCATGCCCATGGTGGGATTCGAACCTACAGCTTTTTGGCTGGAGAGTGGTTAGATACGCTAACCACTCGGCCAACAAGGCTGCTGTTTACTTTGGAGTCAAAATTGGAAGACACTGTGCCATTCGACTAGAAAACACCTGAGTTCGATTCTCATTGGAATATTTTACATAATTACTGTAGGATACATTGACTATATTTTTCACAATAAGAAAAACAAGCTTTTATTTATTTACAATGAAGCTTTTTATTAAAAGCTTCATTGTAAATAAATAAATCCAAAAAACGTATGATTTAGTAATGTACAAATTAAATGTAATGTATGTCTCTCCTTTTCAAATGCTGATCCTGCCTTCTTTTTGTTTGGTCTGTTTTCCAAAAAAAGCATCCATAAAAAAATGCACATATTCCCATTATAAAAGATTATCTATCTTCCTACTTAGAGGAAATGCCAACACCTTCATTGCCAATGACAAATTCAGCAAACCTTCCTACTTGTAGAAAATGCCATCACCTTCATTGTTGTGATAGTAGTGTTTCACTAGTGAAACTATCCTGCTATCCTGCTTCAAGTGGATAATGCCATTTATGGTCTTCAAAGCCAAGTTTCTATTTCACCATCTTTTCATTTTCTTGCAGTATGAGTGATACTCTATAAGGGTTTATGCTAAGCACATATGCAGAGAGACTCAACCTTCCACTTTATAATGTACAGCAATAAAACTGTTCTGAAAGCTGGTTGCCAGATAATTCTGGCAGCTGACTTCCTCCTGCTTGACAAATCATGCAGTGCACAAATATCCTAAGCTTCCAGATCTTCCACAAGTAATAAGTAAGCTGATTTCCATAAATTCTGCAATGTTGAAAAAAGATAAATCTAATCACTAGTTACCTTCAATACTACCAAAACAATGTCTTCCTCTTTTTTGTAAAAAGGACTTCAATTCACCTTCCCTTACATTTAATAATACACAGATTAATAGACTGAATCAAATCTCTTTTCTTAGTGACATTTATCTCTTGCTTTCTGCATAAACACATATCAATAATCTCTTAGCATCTAAAACAAAGTTTTAAAAAAAGGCATCCTTTTCGACCAAGATACTACTTTTCACTTATCTGGCTACTAACTCTGTATAATTCTATCTCTCTGAATGATAGCAGAGTTTAAAAAAAAGGAGGATAACCAGTGGTATGCCCCAAGGTTCTGGTCTTGGGCACATTCTGTTTAACTTTTTTTGTAAATGATATATCATGTGGACTGACTAAGGATCTTCAGTTGTTTGCTGATGATGCAAAGTTGAGGAGAATTATAATCAGTAGTTTTAATATTAATAAGTGCAAGGTGTTGCATTTTGGGGTGCAGAAACATAAAGCGTACTATACTGATGGTGCTGCACTGCAGCAAGTGAATGAGATTCAAGATTTGGGAGTGATGGTTGACAGTAGACTTAAGTTTAGAGGCCGTATTGCAAGTGTTGCAAAGACTGCACATCGCAGTCTTCACAACACTAGGATAAGAAGTACTCTTATATGTAGGAATAAGGAAGTGATTGTGCCACTGTATAGAGTACTGGTCAGACCACACTTGGACTATTGTGCTCAGATCTGGTCACTTGGTTTTCAATGCGATGTGGAAATAATAGAAAGGGTCCAGAGACAAGTGACAAAGACAATATCAGAACTTTGGAATGCTGGTTATAGAAAGAGGCGAGTGTGAATTAAATTAAAGAAATGTGGATTGCAGAGTTTGGTGGAGAGAAGAAAAAGCGGTGATATGATTGAGACGTTTAAGTTAGCAAGAGGATTTTATTGGATTAATCCAAAGGAAATTACAAAGAGTTTTTAATATTTTTATAAGATGAGAAGAATCAGAAGCCATCTCTTTAAGTTATATAAGAGTGTAGTGAAGAAGGATATGAGGAGTAGATTTTTTTACATGGAGAAATGACAGTGAATGGAATGCAATGCCAGAACTACCGAATATGTACTACAGAACTACTAGAGAATAAGTTAATGAAATGATTGTTAAAGATTTTAAGATTCGGTATGATAAGTATGTTGTCAGTTGAATGACCCTCCCATGATTTATTATTACACCCTCCAACTCCATGGAAGGTGTAATAATAAACCTCAAATCAACCCAACCTTGGAATAGCGTTCGTGTTTCAGGTGATGTACCAAAAACTTTCATAAAAATTCTTCATGTTTATCCAGCTGTCGTTTCTGCAAGTACTCCATGGATGCTGCTCCACAAAACTGGCATGCATAATTCCTTTACATTCCACTGGTCTGTTAAGCATGTAAACAGCTGTACATCTTTGTGTTAAATTTTTAACATTATATGCACAACATCCTTTTCCAGTCCAACTGCAAACTTACTTCTATTCCTCTTTTAATTCACTTGCCTTAGGCCTCTGGAACATCCTTCAAAAACTACAATATTTCAAGAAAAACACCAGTAGGTTCCTTCTTTCTAAACCATTGGCTGCACTTTGAGCAATGCAAACATACTGTAATTTCTACTCACTCATGTGTGGGAATGACATAAAAAAAATAATAATAATTGAACTAAAATGAAAGGGCCAACATATCATCTTCTGGTGCATTTTTGCATCCAATTCATTACAGTACCTCCAGGAGCTACATGTGATATAAATTGATATAAATTGACATGTAATATAAATTGGTATTTCAAATTAGCAATACTAATTTGAAATACCAATGTGACTGTAAGGGTAGTTAATAATCCATTGCTATCCTGTTTTAGGATAAAGTATTGGAAAATAAGTTGCACACTGACATATTCAAACTGATCTTTTTTCCCACTAGTTAGTTTTTCTCTTATCTATGCGGAGGGAACGGGAACTTTTTTTTTCATTAAGAAATCAGAATCTCGATTTTTGTGTTTAACCACAGCAGCATTTTTTTGAAAAATGTTAGCCATTGCAAACCAATAGTTAAGTCGACTTTGGTAAGACCTTGCAATCGTAATAGCCAACATAAATTAAATGCTTAATCAAACATCAGCTTCATGTTTTAGCTTATCTTTTCGCTGAAGAAGGCCCAACAACTCAGATCCGAAAGAGAAACTCAAAATAACATTTTAACAGCTGTTACATTAGAGCGAGTGATATACTATCATTCAAATTGCAGCATTTTTAAAAGTCCCACAGTCTGGAGTAGGGGGGGGGGGTGAATTTTTCTAAAAAAAAATATTTCTTCACAATTAAGTAAGTTATGATTAATTGTGATCTTTTCATTTCCACGATTGACAAAAACTGAATTTTATAAAATAACAAATTACGAGGGAAGTAAAGTAAAAAAAAAAAAAAAAGAGAAAAGAAAGAATTCCAGCTTCGGGTTAATGGCATGTCATTCGTAATTAAAGAGCACATAAATCTGTTAACGTAACCTAATGACAAAATACGTGGAATCGAAATACTCCCAAAATGAAATACGCAGCAACAGCAAATTTTACTCCATAACTTTCCGAGGACCGATTTATTTACTTAATTAAATAGATATACAAAACTACATATAATACACGTTACCTGTATCCCCACTCACATATTGTGAAGCCATTCTTAACTTTCCTGACATCTAACGGAAAGTTTGAAATTCATTTTTTTTTAATGATAATTTAGTTACTGATTTTAGATATTCGGCTAAAAAAGAAACTTAAGAAATCAACCTAAAACGAATGTGAAGTGTATCACGATTTCTAATTTATAATTCGGATATGAGATATTTTGAATTATATCTGCAACAGGTAATAACTATAACCTAAATCTCGTGCCAGCCTAGTGGTAAAAAAAACCAAGGCTGGCAAAACAAACAAATTAATTGATAAATAATATGATATAAATAAAATTATTTACGTTAGAAATTAGATCAGTTTTCTTAAAATAAATTTTTTCTAAGCCTTTTATTTTTAATTTGTTCCGATTTAATTGATCTTTGGCACATGTAAGTAGGGTTTTTTTTTGTTGTTGTTGTTGTTCTTGTTATTAGTCATCCTCTCCTACATTTTCTTCTATGATCGTCGGCAGAGATCACACAAATCAATTCCAGAATGAGGAAAGCGGAAACTACCTCCTAACCTAGATCCATCTGAAAATCTTTAATTATGTTATTGGAAAGGTTGTATTCATAGTTCCCACAAGTACAGGAGCCGTAGTGAATCATCTGTTATCACAAAAATGGAAACATGGGAGGACTAGAGCACTCAATCATCTCAGTAGAGGTTTGGAGAGATCCTAGCGACGCAATCAAACGCTGTCGTCTAGGGCAGCGCTTCCCAAACTGTGGACCGAGGCCCCCTTAGGAGCCGTAGGTTTTGTTGAGGGGGAGGGGGGCGTGAAATAATGAAAACGAATTTTAAATGTTTTAAGACTAAGTAGATTTTTTTATTTTAAAAGAAACGTATTTAACTTTTATTATTTATTATTTCTTTTTTGTTATTTTTTTATATTTTAATGGAAAAATTCACACATTGGTGTTGGTTCACAAACTTTGCTTCCTGCGTATTTCGGCGCTTAATGAATATTAGTAAATATTGCTTATTCATATGTTTCATTTCAAAGCAGTGGTTAATTGTATTTACTTCGAATGCTCTCCAGGGAAGCTCCAAATCTTCCTGTCCCTTTCATCACGCATTCGTAATCAGGGACTGTTGATATTGACTTTATATACATATCAAAACTCGTTTTATATTATCACTGTCATCCGAGCTAGTTTTCTGTTACCAATAAAAGTTTCGCATATACTTCACACATGAAAAAAAGCTTAAACAAGTTCATGTGGAGAGATAGTAACTCGCTTGCAGTGGTAAACAACACCCTCCCTAACAGCCACTATACTGCAGAGCCAATAAAAACAAGTACTTTTATTATGCCAGTGAATAAGGTATGAGGAGTCTGTGTAAAATATTTCTCAACAAAGAGTGCAATTAGAGAACAACAGGGATAAAAACACACTAATTAATGAATCACATGTCCCCTCATACAGAAACTATGTTGTATAGACTGAAACAAAACCATATGTTGTATGTGCAAACACAGTATCTAACTAAAAACTATTGTTATTAATTAGATGTGTGTGAGTTCGATTTCCCAAGGCAGCAGTAAAATTCAACCGAACGTGTTGAAATTCGTAAAAGTGTTAAAACTAAGTAACATATATATATATATATATATATATATATATATATATATATATATATATATATATGGCAGTTTCACATATGGAATTCGGTTGAAGAGAGTCAGCATTTCAACTCAATTGTCAGCTATGCTTATATCTTTCGGTTGCGCGATCTTTTGTTAATACCACCAGTCATATCATGTTTTAATAACCTGCCTTTGCTGTCTGTTTCGCGTTAGGCTTAATTACCGTAAAGGGAGAAAAGTCACAAAAGAGAAAATGTTCCTGCTCTGGGGATTCCCTTATTCAGGTAATATTCACTAATTTCATGTTATCAGTCTATGGTGTGCCAGTATCGGTAAGTGGTGATATTATTTGATCTATTCTACATTAAAAAATTTAACCCTGAGATGGATAAGTGGCTGATAAAAAATTAAAAAAAATCCCGCGAACAATCAGAAGAAGCAGAAACAGACTCAAAAAAAAAAAAAAAGGACAGTATTTTATATTTAACCAGAATAGCCAGCATCGTCTTCAGAACCAAATGGTAAGGGGCAAAAAATGTAATATATGCATTTGATTTTTGCAATAGTCGCTGTGTATGTTTTGTAATGAATATAAATACAATAAATATTATAATAATATATCTTTCTATTACGATTTTTTTTTCGAGGGGGCGGTTAAATATTTTAATTTTTGCAAAGGGGGCCTTGACATCCAGAAGTTTGGGAAGCACTGGTCTAGGGAGACAAGATTTCTTTTAGTATTCCAAGGTACATAAAGGGAAAGGAATGAAGGCAAGTAGAAAAAATGAATCATGGAATTTATTTAATAATAAATCACTTAACACCTTATATTTTCAAACGGGAGTGGGCGGAGTTCCTTTATTCCGAACTTTATGAAGATTGCAGGCAGCCAGCCCCCATCCTTCATTGATTAGCTCAAGCTATTGATAAATCAAGGCTTTCCACATTGAGAGAGAGAGAATAACAATGTGATATCTACTATAGATTTTTAATATGTCGGTTTAAAATGAGTGTTATCAAAGTCCATGCCCATGCCAAATGGGTCGGGAACTAACTACAAAAAAAAAGCCTACAAGTTCGTCTATGTGGAAACTTGGAGTGTAACGGCTTCTCTTTGGACAGCTTAACGATATACAGGTAAACGTTCTTTGCACAGGGATACAAAGGGGAGAAAAAAAATAAATGTCAATAATGAAAATTATAATTATCATCCTTAGGATTGAGGCCAGTCATTATATAGAACTGGGATTTCGTGCTCCTGCCAAACCGAAAACTTTCAGTAAAAATTTGAGGCATTCAGCTAAAAATTAAGAGATGCTCTAATATTCCCTTTCTCCAGAATTTAGAAAGCTCAATATTTAATCCAAATAATATTTTTTACATATTAATTTACAAGTAATAGTGAGAAGTACTACATGTTTCCGAAAGTTTTCAGACTAAAGTAATTATTGCACCAGACAAAATACATGCAGGAGCCCTCAAAATAATTTACATTAATATTATGAATATAATGTTTGTGTAGCTCGGTTGAGGTGACGCTTTCATTCTCTGTACTAGGCTACCGAAGATATACCTAAATTCAAGTCTAATAGCCGAATAGAGGAACTTTTTCTACTTTCTTGAACCGGTTCTCGAGTTAGTCGCTCTTTGGCACGGGCTAGCAGGTTTTTTCTCCCGGCCAATCAGGAAACTACCATAGAACTCACACTATTTCAGACAATAACATATCCTGTTAAGGTTAGCTACCAAAAGATGGCAGTGCTTGTTTGCCAGTCTCTTCATTGGTTGCACTTATAATTAGTGACAGTCTTGGGGTAGTTATCTCTGAGTGGTTACCAGTGGAGATTGAACTGCACCTTCAGTCTCGAAAAGATAAATAAAGTCAAAAGGCCTTGCTACTCTTTACAATGGAATAAACAGGCGTTTGCTGCTCTGTTTTGATTTATTTTATTCTGAACAGTCAATGACAATTACATTTTTCAACTGTTTTTGAACTTAATACTTGAATAAATATTCAAAGAAAAAATATCTTTAACATCTACTTGTGCAAAAAGTTCCACTTGCAAAATTCAAATCATTATATATTAATTATTTATTAGCGCCTTGGATAAGCTTGCTTTTGATCACAAAGTGTTTAAATATTTGGAGTTCTGGTAAGTGCACATCATCTATATTTAGTCTTTGTATCTGAATACAATTAGAAGATTTGCTCATAAAGATATATTATTGCAAAACGCATCAAAAATTTTAAAGCTTGATTGCTTATTTCAATGTATTCCATGGATATTTCTAACCAATCTAAAATTTTGTAATTTCTCACCCCTAAAATTTCATTTTTAAAGTACGATCCATTAAAATTCTATAAGTTGTCCTTTTTTTAAAGGCAATTTGTTCGGACTATGATTTTCACCCAGGGATTTTCAAACTGTTTTCCAGAGAGTGGAATATATGGCAGAAAATATATCCATATATGAATAACTCACCTTCGATTGAAGGTGAGTCAGCCGATCTCATACGGAGGTAGCAGGGTTTTTTTACCCCGGAAACTCGGGTTTTTCATCCCACACACAGACAAATCGGCCCTTCAGAATACATGTAATTTACAGACAAAAAAACTAGCTGTAGTAGTGGGCAGTAGATGGCACTGATTGTTGATGACGGGTACTAGAGACCGGTATAGTGGTGGAGACAGAGAGTTGAACAATAGGTGTCCTCCCGCGATGAGTCTTCTGACTCCTTGGAGGTGTGTCACGAATAATAATAATAATAATAATAATAATAATATGAAGTTATTGCTTGCTATTTACTAGCATGCAATGACGCAATCTGTGAATTATAAAACAAATGGAAAACGTCCTACGTTCTGGTTACGCTTTTGGCAATTCAGATTTGAAACACATGTCAATCCTAATTGCTGTTTATTTGTTTTTCAAACAGATAATTTGCACACCATGGCACCTAACCACACAAAGGAAGACTTTGTTTCGAATCTAGTCGTCGACTAGAGGAAATTTTTAAAACCCTTTTTTTTTTCGAACGGTTCCCGAGATAGCCGAATTCTGGCACGGGCAAGCGGTTTTTTCTCCCAGAAATTCGAGTTTTTCGTCCCTTAAATTCAAGAAAATCGACCGTAGAACCCACATTATTTCACACATTAAATATATTGTGTTAGAGTTAGGGACCACGAGATGGCGGCAGTTGTTGAGCCGTCTCTCTTCACTGCGTGCCGCTTAATTAGTGATAGCCTTGGGCCAGCTATCTCTGATTGGCTGTCAGTGGTGAGTGAACTGCCCACTCAGTCTCCAACAGTTAGATAGAGCTAAACGGCCTCGCATACTCCCTATACGGGAACAAAAAGGCATGAGCTGTTTTTTTTTTTTTTTTTATAAACAGATTCTAAAATTACCTCATGGAGTGTAAGATATCTATTGCGGAGCCCAACGTCTCCACGGAGCACAATTTGAAAAACTCAGTTGTAGAATAATCTGGAAATTGGATTAGTGGCATTGTGAAGAGGGTGCAAACCAAATTTCCTAATGAATAGTTTTTGTATACTCTGCTTGTTAGTGGTTGCTTGGAGATAAAAGATGAACACAAGTAGATTAAGGTACCGATCCACCATATGTAGAAAACAAAATATCGACCTAACAATGGCAACTACACAAGAATACAGCTCAAAGGATCTACATTATAGGATTACAATAATATTCTTTAGGGATCTTAAATATCCATCCCAGCTGGTTCTTTAAATATGTAAAAAAAATCCATGTTTTGGCCATATTATTCCTGATCTTCTCTTTTTCTTTTTTTTCAGTAACCTTCTGTGCTGAAAGTTCTATAGTCTTCATTTGATAGCTGTTTTCCCAGAAATTTCCACTAACTGCTCTACTACTATTATATCACTGTCATTCAATTGCTCTTCAGCTAGCAGTTTTGTCCCGTGACAAGTCTGTTGTAAGGTTTGTGTTTCAAATCCTGAGAATGAAGGAACACATCATTTTAAGCAGATTCTCCCAAATACTATTCATAAAATTAGTTATCATCTCGTATCATACTGTTTATACATTGCTTAACTCTGTGACTCTTGTGACTAAGAAACTTGGCCATCGATTATGTATATTATGCTCAATATATATATATACCAAGAATTTTATAAACTTGTTTTTAATCCTTTTTTTTTTCGCAAGTAAGCTAACAAATAAATAATGTAATTTTCACCTAAAGTAATTTCAGGTCTGAGGCAACTCGTGATAAAGGTGGCATTAGCTCTGGTCACTTGCCTAAGAATCCCATAATACATAGACATCTCAGTACGAACATGTATAAAGCTATGTATTGTATTATGGGAAGGGTCACTACCCAGACCGGTTTCGACCTTGATTGAGGCTCATTGGTGTTCCAAGGTTGAAGTAAGGCAGAACTTATATTTATCTATACGAGTTGCCACAAGGTGCTTAAACCTTATTAAATAAACATCCCAGGAGGAGAGAAAGATGTAGAAAGTTTATTACCTACGGTGTTCTATACATTAAAGACACCAAGAATACTTCAGGCAGAAACTTAGCTTACTTGGGAAAAAAGGATTAAAACCAAGTTTATAAAATTCTTGGTATCTTTAACGTATAGTACACCCAAGGTAAAATCTTTCTGTGTGTGTGTATATATACAGGGTGTTCGGGATAAATTTGACAGTTTCGTAAGGAAAAAGAAAATCTTCTTTGTATCTATTAAATTTAATGAATTGACAAAAAACATTACAGGCAGAGTTAATTACAATACTATCAACAAGATTTACTCAAAATAACCACCATTAGCATCGATCACAGCTTCAATTCTGCTTCGGAACCTCGAACAAGCTGATGCTACAGTCTCCCTGGGAAGGGCCGCAAAAACTGTTTTAATTTTATCCATTAACTGGGCTTTTGTATTACTGGAAGTGCGATTGGTGTCTTTTTCAACTGCGCCCCATACAAAATAATCCATGGGGTTAAGGTCTGGGGAGTTTGGAGGCCAAACATTTGGACTGGTGAAGTCGTAGAAATTTTCAGACAACCATTTTTGACTTTTCCCAGAGGTGTGGCAAGGGGCCGAATCCTGCTGCCATACATACGGCCTACCATTGGCTACCCTTGTTATCCAGGGCTTGACTACAGTTAGCAACTCCACGAACAAAGCCCGAATTCCAATGCCAGGGTTCTTCAACACCTGTTCCTGCAGATTTGCGAGGAATTCTGCTGTACGAACGCAATCAGATCGTCTGCTAGGGATCTTTCTTCTTGCTACATCCTCGTAGTCACCATTGCAAGTCTCTAGTTCATGCCTGATTGTTTTTACTGTATTCAGGGAGCATTGGGCAGCAGTCGTAATATCCTTATTTTGATGGCGGGCACGAATCATCATGATACAAGTTATTCTCTTCCATGATTCAGGTGGGTTCCAGCTATCCATCCTTTCTGACATATTGTATATGAATGAAGACGGGTCCAAACTTTTAAATGAAGAGAAGTGTGTGTTAATACATGTAACTTACGGAAAAATATAATTAATTATAAATATGTCAAATTTATCCCGAACACCCTGTATATATACATATACAGTATATCATCACAACTATTCGATATTCACACAGTATCTATCATACCTTGCCTTAAACTCATTCAATGTCACAGCACCCACTACAGATTCTGGCAGCTTACTCCACTCATTTACCACTCTAAAAGTAAAGAACCCAGCTCTAACACCCTTACTAACTACACTGTTGCCCAGCTTCCATTGATGTCCCCTACTCCTCCCACCATCAGCCCTCTTCTCAAAAATATCTTCTGAATTAATCTTATAGAAACCCTTCAGTAATTTGAATGTCTCAATCATATCTCACCTCCTCTGCCTATCAACCAATTTCTACAACCCACAAATCCTCAACCTGTTCTCATAAAGTTCATTCCACAGACCTGCTACCATCTTGGTCACTCACCTCAGGATCCTCTCAACCTCCTCCCCATCAAGAAGAAACCTAGGTGACCAAATCTGGTCACAGTAGTCGAGACGGGGTCTTATCAAGGCTCGATACAGAGGAATAATAACATGCTTGTCTCTGCTCGTCAAAGTATTCTTCAGCACCCAATTGATTTGATGAGCTGATTTGGACACTTTTGCAATGTGACCCCCTAAACTTCAACTCCATATCCACAAACACTCCAAAATCTCTCGCCTCATCAATTTCCTAGAGTACAGTTCCACCGATGTAGTAAACTGCTGCTAATCTTTTCATCCCAAAATGTACAACTTTACATTTTGCCACATTAAACTGACATCCATTCTCCTTAGCCCAGACCTCCAATCTATCCAAATCATCCTGCAATATTTTGATATCATCTGCATTCACTTTTGCCCTACCCAACTTTGCATCATCCACGAACAAATAAACTGTTCCTCTCAGATCCTTTCCTATATCATTAATGAACAAATTAAACAGTAGTGGTCCAAGAACAGATCCTTGTGGCACACCACTACTCACAGGCCGTCTTTTGGACTCTACTCCTGAATAAACCACTCTCTGATATCTCTCCATCAACCACCCTCCTATCCATCTCGCCAATCCTATATCCATCCCCATATGCTGCATTTTACTGATTAGAATTCCATGTGGTATCCTGTCAAAGGCCTTTGCAAGGTCCAGTAGAATCACTGTAAACCTATTACCCTTATCTAGTTCAGCCGTCACTGTATTATAATACGTGAGCAAGTTACTGAAGCATGACCTACCCTTCACAAAATCATGCTCTCCCCGATACAGTATCCCATTTTCATCTATCCAATCTTGTATTTTCCACTTGACTATTTTCTCCAAGGCCTTGATAGCGATTCCTGTTATGCTGATCGGTCAGTAATTTGCAACAGAAGGATTGGATCCTCCTTTATGCAGAGGAACTATTTTCCCCTCTTTCCACTCCCTCGGGACTAACCCAGACCAGAGACTCAAATTAAACAAAATGGTCAAAGGCACTGACAATTCTTTAGCAGCTTCACGTATGACACGAGCTGGTATACCATCCAATCCCACAAATGTATTGACGTTGAGGTTTCGTAATAGACTATTCACCTGCACTTCATTCACCACAATTTCCGTATAAGCTATTGGTTCCTTCATTCCTGCAATGTCACCACCTGAATGATATACTCTTGCAAAGTGCTCTCTCAGTAATTCCACTATATCGACTGATTCGGTTACATCCCTACCCTCAGCATTAAGATCATTCTACCATGAGCATTTTTCCTTTTACTTGCAACATATTGAAAAAACTGTT